>NW_024609564.1:0-170000 GCF_018296145.1 Oncorhynchus tshawytscha
CCCTCAGACTATTCTAGACACCCTATTCTCCCTCAGGAACAATTCCTACATACAGATGTAGATGATAGCCCTATTCCCCCTCGAAGACCATTCTAGACACCCCTAGATTCCCTCAGACCACTCTAGAGACCCTATTCCCCTTAGAACCATTCAAGCAAACCCTATTCCCTCTCCGACTCATTCTAGACGCCCTATTCCCCTCATACCATTCTAACAGCAGTAGTGTGTCACCTATTCCCCTCAGACCCTTTCTAGACAGAACTAGTGGGTTCCCTATTCCCCGCATACCATTCTAGACAGAAGTAGTGTACCCTATTCCCTCAGACCATTCTAGACACCCTAGTCCCCTTAGACATTCTAGACACCCTTAACCCTACAGACGACCCATTCTAGACACCACTATTCCCCTCGCGACCATTCTAGGACAACTAAGTCGGTGTACCGATTCCCCTCATGACCATTCTAGAGCAATGAAGTAGTGTACCCTATTCCCCTCAACCATCTAGCACCCCTATTCCACTCAGAACTATTCTAGACACCCTATTCCCCATCAAGCACCGATTAGACTAGACAGAAGTAAGTGTAGCCTATTGCGCCTCAACCATTCTAGACCCCTATTACACCCATCGACCATTACTATGCAGAGTAGTTTAACCCTATGTCCCCTCAGAAAGAACCATTTTAGACAGATAGATGTATCACATATTCCCCTCAGACCATGTCTAGACACCCATTCCCTCCGACCATTCTAACAGAATTAGTGGACCCTATTCCCCCCAGACAGTTCTAGACAGACGTAGTGTTCCCTACCCCCTCTCAGGCCATTCTAGACACCCTATTCCCCCAGACCTTCCTCTCTAGACAGAAGTAGTGTACCCTATTCCCTCAGACCATTCTAGACACCCTATGTCCCCTCAGGACAACCACTCTAAGACTCCCTATTCCCCTCAGACCATCTCTAGTACACCCTATTCCCTCAGACCACTCTAGACACCCTATTCCCTTAGACCATTCTAGACACCTCTATTCCCTCTCAGACCATTCTAGACAGAAGTAGTGTACCCTATTCCCTGCAGACCATTCTAGACAGAAGTAGTGTTCCCTATTCCCTCTCACCATTCTAGACAGAAGTAGTGCAATCGGCTCCTCTGTACCATTCTAGACACCCTAGTCTTAGGACCATTCTAGACACCCTATACCCCTGCAGACCATTCTAGACACCCTATTCCCTCAGACCATTCTAGACAGAAAGCTTAGTGTACCCTATTCCCTCAGACCATTCTAGGCAGCACGTAGTGTCAGACCATTCTAGACAGCCTACTCTGAGACCTGTCTGATATGCAGACACCCTATTCCCTCAGACCATTCTAGACAGAAGTAGTGTACCTTATTCTCAGACCAGTTCTAGACAAAAAGAAAATCCTATTCCCCTCAGACCATTCTAGACAGAAGTAGTGCACCCTATCTCTCAGACCATGCTAGACCCGATGCTAGTGCACCTGACTATTCTAGACACCCTATTCCCCTCAGACCATTCTAGACAGAGACCATTCTAGACACCCTATTCCCTCTAGACCATTCTAGACACCCTATTCCCTCAGACTATTCTAGACAGAAGTAGTGTACCCTATTCCCTCAGACCATTCTAGACAGAAGTAGTGTACCCTATTCCCCTCAGACCATTCTAGACACCCTATTCCCCTCAGACCATTCTAGACACCCTATTCCCCTTAGACCATTCTAGACACCCTATTCCCCTCAGACCATTCTAGACACCCTATTCCCTCATACCATTCTAGACAGAAGTAGTGTACCCTATTCCCTCAGACCATTCTAGACAGAGTAGTGTTCCCCTATTCCCTCATACCATTCTAGACAGAAGTAGTGTACCCTATTCCCCTCAGACCATTCTAGACACCCTAGTCCCCTCAGACCATTCTAGACACCCTATACCCTCAGACCATTCTAGACACCCTATTCCCCTCAGACCATTCTAGACAGAAGTAGTGTACCCGATTCCCCTCATACCATTCTAGACAGAAGTAGTGTACCCTATTCCCTCAGACCATTCTAGACACCCTATTCCCTCAGACTATTCTAGACACCCTATTCCCCTCAGACCATTCTAGACAGAAGTAGTGTCAGACCATTCTAGACACCCTATTCCCCTCAGACCATTCTAGACACCCTATTCCCTCAGACCATTCTAGACAGAAGTAGTGTACCCTATTCCCTCAGACCATTTTAGACAGAAGTAGTGTACCCTATTCCCTCAGACCATTCTAGACAGAAGTAGTGTACCCTATTCCCCTCAGACCATTTTAGACAGAAGTAGTGTATCCTATTCCCCTCAGACCATTCTAGACACCCTATTCCACTCAGACCATTCTAGACAGAAGTAGTGTACCCTATTCCCCCCAGACAGTTCTAGACAGACGTAGTGTACCCAATTCCCCTCAGGCCATTCTAGACACCCTATTCCCCTCAGACCCTTCTAGACAGAAGTAGTGTACCCTATTCCCCTCAGACCATTCTAGACACCCTATTCCCCTCAGACCACTCTAGACTCCCTATTCCCCTTAGACCATTCTAGACACCCTATTCCCCTCAGACCATTCTAGACAGAAGTAGTGTACCCTATTCCCCTCAGACCATTCTAGACACCCTATTCCCCTCATACCATTCTAGACAGAAGTAGTGTACCCTATTCCCCTCAGACCATTCTAGACAGAAGTAGTGTTCCCTATTCCCCTCATACCATTCTAGACAGAAGTAGTGTACCCTATTCTCCTCAGACCATTCTAGACACCCTAGTCCCCTTAGACCATTCTAGACACCCTATACCCCTCAGACCATTCTAGACACCCTATTCCCCTCAGACCATTCTAGACAGAAGTAGTGTACCCGATTCCCCTCATACCATTCTAGACAGAAGTAGTGTACCTTATTCCCCTCAGACCATTCTAGACACCCTATTCCCCTCAGACCATTCTAGACAGAAGTAGTGTACCCTATTCCCCCCAGACAGTTCTAGACAAAAGTAGTGTACCCTATTCCCCTCATACCATTCTAGACAGAAGTAGTGTACCCTATTCCCCTCAGACCATTCTAGACACCCTATTCCCCTCATACCATTCTAGACAGAAGTAGTGTACCCGATTCCCCTCATACCATTCTAGACAGAAGTAGTGTACCCTATTCCCTCAGACCATTCTAGACACCCTATTCCCTCAGACCATTCTAGACAGCCTATTCCCCTCAGACCATTCCAGACACCCTATTCCCCTCAGACCATTCTAGACAGCCTATTCCCCTCAGACCATTCTAGACTCCCTATTCCCCTCATACCATTCTAGACAGAAGTAGTGCACCCTATTCCCCTCAGACCATTCTAGACAGAAGTAGTGCACCCTATTCCCTCAGACCATTCTAGACAGAAGTAGTGTACCCTATTCCCATTATACCATTCTAGACAGAAGTAGTGTACCCTATTCCCTCAGACCATTCTAGACAGCCTATTCCCCTCAGACCATTCTAGACACCCTATTCCCCTCAGACCATTCTAGACAGAAGTAGTGCACCCTATTCCCTCAGACCATTCTAGACAGAAGTAGTGCACCCTATTCCCCTCAGACCATTCTAGACAGAAGTAGTGTACCTTATTCCCCTCAGACCATTCTAGACACCCTATTCCCTCAGACCATTCTAGACAGAAGTAGTGTACCCTATTCCCCCAGACAGTTCTAGACAAAAGTAGTGTACCCTATTCCCTCATACCATTCTAGACAGAAGTAGTGTACCCTATTCCCTCAGACCATTCTAGACACCCTATTCCCTCATACCATTCTAGACAGAAGTAGTGTACCCGATTCCCCTCATACCATTCTAGACAGAAGTAGTGTACCCTATTCCCCTCAGACCATTCTAGACACCCTATTCCCCTCAGACCATTCTAGACAGCCTATTCCCCTCAGACCATTCCAGACACCCTATTCCCTCAGACCATTCTAGACAGCCTATTCCCCTCAGACCATTCTAGACTCCCTATTCCCCTCAGACCATTCTAGACAGAAGTAGTGTACCCTATTCCCTCAGACCATTCTAGACACCCTATTCCCCTCATACCATTCTAGACAGAAGTAGTGTACCCGATTCCCTCATACCATTCTAGACAGAAGTAGTGTACCCTATTCCCCTCAGACCATTCTAGACACCCTATTCCCTCAGACCATTCTAGACAGCCTATTCCCTCAGACCATTCCAGACACCCTATTCCCTCAGACCATTCTAGACAGCCTATTCCCCTCAGACCATTCTAGACTCCCTATTCCCCTCATACCATTCTAGACAGAAGTAGTGCACCCTATTCCCTCAGACCATTCTAGACAGAAGTAGTGCACCCTATTCCCATTATACCATTCTAGACAGAAGTAGTGTACCCTATTCCCCTCAGACCATTCTAGACACCCTATTCCCCTCAGACCATTCTAGACAGCCTATTCCCCTCAGACCATTCTAGACACCCTATTCCCCTCAGACCATTCTAGACAGAAGTAGTGCACCCTATTCCCCTCAGACCATTCTAGACAGAAGTAGTGCACCCTATTCCCCTCAGACCATTCTAGACAGAAGTAGTGTACCCTATTCCCATCATACCATTCTAGACAGAAGTAGTGTACCCTATTCCCTCAGACCATTCTAGACAGAAGTAGTGTACCCTATTCCCCTCAGACCATTCTAGACAGAAGTAGTGTACCCTATTCCCCTCAGACCATTCTAGACAGAAGTAGTGTACCCTACTCCCCTCAGACCATTCTAGACACCCTATTCCCCTCAGACCATTCTAGACAGAAGTAGTGTACCCTATTCCCTCAGACCATTCTAGACAGAAGTAGTGTACCCTATTCCCCTCATACCATTCTAGACAGAAGTAGTGTACCCTATTCCCCTCATACCATTCTAGACAGAAGTAGTGTACCCTATTCCCCTCATACCATTCTAGACAGAAGTAGTGTACCCTATTCCCTCATACCATTCTAGACAGAAGTAGTGTACCCTATTCCCCTCATACCATTCTAGACAGAAGTAGTGTACCCTATTCCCCTCATACCATTCTAGACAGAAGTAGTATACTATATAACAAATTGAGTGCTATTTGGGATACATAATATATCATCAAGGTTCAGGCTAATTCCAATTCTTCTGTCAATTCTGGAAGTAAACTGACATTCCAAATCTTGTGCAAATGTACGTAATTGTTTATCCGTCTTCCTCTTTACTCTCTACCCCCCCTCTCTCTATTATCCCCCCAAAAAATTATGTCTCTCTCTCTCCCCCTCTCGCCTCTCTCTCTCTCTCTCTCTCTCTCCCCTCCCTCCTCCTCCTTCTCTCCCTCCTCCTCCTCCCTCTCCCCCTCCTTTTCTCCCTCCTCCTCTTCCTCTCCCTCCTCCTCCTCCTCCTCTCCGCCCTCCTCTTCTCCCTCCTCCTCCTCCTCCTCTCTCTGTCCCCTCTCCCTCTCCCTCTACCTCTTCCTCCTCCTCTCCCCCCTCCTCCTCTCCCTCTCCCGCCTCCTCTCCCTCCTCCCCCTCCTCTAGGTTCTAGGAGCAGCTCTGGTGCTGAACAAGAGGATCAGTGATGATGTCCAGAGTTCTCTGTTCACAGACCAGGATGAGAAGGTCTGTCCGTCTGTCTGTCTGTCTGTCTGTCTGTCTGTCTGTCTGTCTGTTTGTTTGTTATTGGCTGTTTAACAATAGTATGAACTGTAATATAATTGGCTGTTAGTGGGTGAACCTCTAGTATGATCGGCTTGTTGAAGTGAGTGATCCAGTGATTGGCTGTTGATGAGTGTCTCTGGCCAGTGATAGGCTGTTGATGAGTAACTCTGACCAGTGATTGGCTGTTGATGAGTGACTCTGACCAGTGATAGGTTGTTGATGAGTAACTCTGACCAGTGATAGGCTGTTGATGAGTAACTCTGACCAGTGATTGGCTGTTAATGTGTGCATCTGCTCTGTGATAGGTCCTGGCCTGTCACATGGGTCTGCTCGGGCTGGTCCTGGACAATGTTCAGCTGTTTGAGAGTTCCAGACAGGAAGCCAACCGATGCCAGGTAGCTAGAAATCAATCAATCAATCATCAATCGACCATCGTGTTATATCTCTTGTGTGTGTGTGTGTGTGTGTGTGTGTGTGTGTGTGTGTGTGTGTGTGTGTGTGTGTGTGTGTGTGTGTGTGTGTGTGTGTGTCTCTCTCTCTCTCTCAGGTGTTGTTGACCCTGGCCAGGCTGCTGTCAGAGGAACAGAAGTCGATGGAGAATCTCCTGGGCAAGATGGCCGCCACCATCCTGCCTTTCGCACGGGCTCAGTACTGTACCATTTTCATCGCCAGGGACAGACCCAAGGTAACTACCACTATGATGTCATATCCTGTTCTTTATGATACACAGTCTCCCTATTACAGTGACAGTTTGAGAGAAATTACTGTTTCTATTCTAAGCCAACTCTGCCGACCCCTAACCCCTAGCTCCTAACCCCTAGCTCCTAGCCCCTAGCACCTAGCACCTAACCCCTAGCTCCTAACCCCTAGCTCCTAACCCCTAGCTCCTAACCCCTAGCACCTAACCCCTAACACCTAACCCCTAGCTCCTAACCACTAGCTCCTAACCCCTAGCCCCTAACCCCTAGCTCCTAACCCCTAGCTCCTAACCCCTAGCTCCTAACCACTAGCTCCTAACCCCTAGCACCTAACCCCTAGGTCTAGTCCCCTAACCCCTAACTCCTAGCCCCTAACCCCTAGCCCCTAACCCCTAACCCCTAACCCCTAGCCCTATGCCCCTAACCCTATGACTCCTAACCCCTAACCACTAGCTCCTAACCACTAGCTCATAGCCCCTAACCCCTAGCTCCTAACCCCTAGCTCCTAGCCCCTAACATCTAACAACTAGCTCCTAACCCCTAACCACTAGCTCCTAAACACTAACCACTATCTCCTAACCCCTAACCACTAGATCTTAACCCCTAACCCTTAGCTCATAACCCCTCACAACTAACCACTAGCTCCTAACCCCTAAACTGTAACCACTATCTCATAACCATATGCTCCTAGCCCCTAACCACTAGCTCCTAAACACGAGCTCCTAGCCCCTAAACACTAGCTCCTAGCCCCTAAAAACTAGCTCCTAACCCCTAGCCACTAGCTCCTAACCCCTAAACACTAGCTATTAACCCCTAACCACAAGCCCCTAAACACTAGCTCCTAACCCCTAACCACTATCTCCTAACCCCTGACCACTAGCTCCTACCCCCTAAACACTAGCTCCTAACCCCTAAACACTAGCTCCTAACCCCTACCATGCAGGCCTGAAATAATGATCAGATAGGTTTATATAATCAATATAATAACTTGTGGGACATATGATGTATAGAAGTCTAAGGTTTGATTTTGATCTCAGAAGACACCACTTTCTGTTTATTAAAACACAAGACGTAACGTTTGTTTTTTGTTAGTTGACTGCAGTATTGTTTCTTCTTAGTTGAATGCAGTATTGTTTCTTCATAGTTGACTGCAGTATTGTTTCTTCTTAGTTGACTGCAGTATTGTTTCTTCTTAGTTGACTGCAGTATTGTTTCTTCATAGTTGACTGCAGTATTGTTTCTTCTTAGTTGACTGCAGTATTGTTTCTTCTTAGTTGACTGCAGTATTGTTTCTTCTTAGTTGACTGCAGTATTGTTTCTTCTTAGTTGACTGCAGTATTGTTTCTTCTTAGTTGACTGCAGTATTGTTTCTTCTTAGTTGACTGCAGTATTGTTTCTTCTTAGTTGACTGCAGTATTGTTTCTTCTTAGTTGACTGCAGTATTGTTTCTTCTTAGTTGACTGCAGTATTGTTTCTTCTTAGTTGACTGCAGTATTGTTTCTTCTTAGTTGACTGCAGTATTGTTTCTTCTTAGTTGACTGCAGTATTGTTTCTTCTTAGTTGACTGCAGTATTGTTTCTTCTTAGTTGACTGCAGTATTTGTTTCTTCTTAGTTGACTGCAGTATTGTTTCTTCTTAGTTGACTGCAGTATTGTTTCTTCTTAGTTGACTGCAGTATTGTTTCTTCTTAGTTGACTGCAGTATTGTTTCTTCTTAGTTGACTGCAGTATTGTTTCTTCTTAGTTGACTGCAGTATTGTTTCTTCTTAGTTGACTGCAGTATTGTTTCTTCTTAGTTGACTGCAGTATTGTTTTAGCTGGGTGGGTCCAGCATGATCTCTGCTTTTTACTATTTCTTTACGTCACTTATTAGTCTGGTTTTGGTCGTAAACGCTGCCATTGTTTCTGGGCGAACGCTGATTGGACCAGCCATTTTCTGTCTCATTCCAAACCCTGTTTATCGGCTGGAGGCCAGACTGATAAGCAGTTTTTTAAAAAATGAACGTATTGTTCATTCTGGATTTACCAGGCTAGTGTTGTGTTTTCAGGACATTGCTGGAAATGGAGGGGAATCTGGGGGTGGAACCAGTGTAATTATTTTAACATTTTATCATTTTAATTCAAGGATTTTCCCATAGTGGGTTCCCAGAGTGACTTTCCTCCATTCCCACACCTGTGTGTTGTTACTAATGGTATATGGAAGTTCTGAACTGTATAAATGTAGAACCTTGTTGATGTGTTCTACTGTTCCATTGTGTTCTAGAACTCCTTCTCTGGGCTGGTCCATATGGAGGGAGAAGAACAAGGGTCAGAGTTCCAGATCTTTCAAAGGTTCTAGAAAGGGTTTTCCTCTCCTATCACTGTTGTGTCATTACATCAACGGCCATGTTTTGTTTCAGGCTATATATACACTGCTCAAAAAAATAAAGGGAACACTTAAACAACACAATGTAACTCCAAGTCAATCACACTTCTGTGAAATCAAACTGTCCACTTATGAAGCAACACTGATTGACAATAAATTTCACATGCTGTTGTGCAAATGGAATAGACAACAGGTGGAAATTATAGGCAATTAGCAAGACACCCCCAATGAAGGAGTGGTTCTGCAGGTGGTGACCACAGACCACTTCTCAGTTCCTATGCATCCTGGCTGATGTTTTGGTCACTTTTGAATGCTGGCGGTGCTTTCACTCTAGTGGTAGCATAAGACGGAGTCTACAACCCACACAAGTGGCTCAGGTAGTGCAGCTCATCCAGGATGGCACATGAATGCGAGCTGTGGCAAGAAGGTTTGCTGTGTCTGTCAGCGTAGTGTCCAGAGCATGGAGGCGCTACCAGGAGACAGGCCAGTACATCAGGAGACGTGGAGGAGGCCGTAGGAGGGCAACAACCCAGCAGCAGGACCGCTACCTCCGCCTTTGTGCAAGGAGGAGCAGGAGGAGCACTGCTAGAGCCCTGCAAAATGACCTCCAGCAGGCCACAAATGTGCATGTGTCTGCTCAAACGGTCAGAAACAGACTCCATGAGGGTGGTATGAGGGCCCAACGTCTACAGGTGGGGGTTGTGCTTACAGCCCAACACCGTGCAGGACGTTTGGCATTTGCCAGAGAACACCAAGATTGGCAAATTCGCCACTGGCGCCCTGTGCTCTTCACAGATGAAAGCAGGTTCACACTGAGCACATCTGACAGACGTGACAGAGTCTGGAGACGCCGTGGAGAACGTTCTGCTGCCTGCAACATCCTCCAGCATGACCGGTTTGGCGGAGGGTCAGTCATGGTGTGGGGTGGCATTTCTTTGGGGGGCCGCATAGCCCTCCATGTGCTCGCCAGAGGTAGCCTGACTGCCATAAGGTACCGAGATGAGATCCTCAGACCACTTGTGAGACCATATGCTGGTGCGGTTGGCCCTGGGTTCCTCCTAATGGAAGACAATGCTAGACCTCATGTGGCTGGAGTGTGTCAGCAGTTCCTGCAAGAGGAAGGCATTGATGCTATGGATTGGCCCGCCCGTTCCCCAGACCTGAATCCAATTGAGCACATCTAGGACATCATGTCTCGCTCCATCCACCAACGCCACGTTGCACCACAGACTGTCCAGGAGTTGGCGTATGCTTTAGTCCAGGTCTGGGAGGAGATCCCTCAGGAGACCGTCCGCCACCTCATCAGGAGCATGCCCAGGCGTTGTAGGGAGGTCATACATACACACACTACTGAGCCTCATTTTGACTTGTTTTAAGGACATCACATCAAAGTTGGATCAGCCTGTAGTGTGGTTTTCCACTTTAATTTTGAATGTGACTCCAAATCCAGACCTCCATGGATTGATAAATTTGATTTCCTTTGATAATTTTTGTGTGATTTTGTTGTCAGCACATTCAACTATGTAAAGAAAAAAGTATTTAATAAGAATATTTCATTCATTCAGATCTAGGATGTGTTATTTTAGTGTTCCCTTTATTTTTTTGAGCAGTGTACCTCTCTATATACCTCTGTGTCTCTTCACTATCTTTCTGTGTTTCCATAGAGACTGTAGCATCACTATCTTTCTGTGTTTCCATAGAGACTGTAGCATCACTATCTTTCTGTGTTTCCATAGAGACTGTAGCATCACTATCTTTCTGTGTTTCCATAGAGACTGTAGCATCACTATCTTTCTGTGTTTCCATAGAGACTGTAGCATCACTATATTTCTGTGTTTCCATAGAGACTGTAGCATCACTATATTTCTGTGTTTCCATAGAGACTGTAGCATCACTATATTTCTGTGTTTCCATAGAGACTGTAGCATCACTATATTTCTGTGTTTCCATAGAGACTGCAGCATCACTATATTTCTATGTTTCCATAGAGACTGTACCCTGTGTTTCTCGGACATAGACCTGACCCACGCCCTGCAGGTGCTGGTCTCCAAGGAGACAATGAACGTGTCCGGCGCCGATCAGGACCCCCACACGGGTAGTCTGGTCTGCTGCCCGATCAGAAACGGGAAGACAGGACAAATCATTGGTGCGTCCCTCTTTCCCTGAATGTATCTTCTCTACTTTATATGCAGCACTGTCTTTACAGGCCAATGACTGGATAAAACTCACTTTATTTATCTAACTATGTTTATATGACTTTAACCTCACTATAGAATTCCATTGACAACAACAACATGAATTCTATAACTACACCTCATACAACAGTAAAGAGGCAGGTGTCTCTGTTTGGTGTAGGGAGTCTTCTTCTTCTGTGGTTGTTAGAGACACGCTGTTAGTCGTAGGGAGTCTTCTTCTTCTGTGGTTGTTAGAGACACGCTGTTAGTCGTAGGGAGTCTTCTTCTTCTGTGGTTGTTAGAGACAACCTAGGGAGTCTTCTTCTTCTGTGGTTGTTCTAGTCATGAATGGTTGCTAGAGACATGCTGTTAGTCGTAAAGAGGCAGAGTCTTCTTCTTCTGTGGTTGTTAGAGTCTCTGTTAGTGTAGGGAGTCTTCTTCTTCTGTGGTTGTTAGAGACACGCTGTTAGTCGTAGGGAGTCTTCTTCTTCTGTGGTTGTTAGAGACACGCTGTTAGTCGTAGGGAGTCTTCTTCTTCTGTGGTTGTTAGAGACACGCTGTTAGTCATAGGGAGTCTTCTTCTTCTGTGGTTGTTAGAGACACGCTGTTAGTCATAGGGAGTCTTCTTCTTCTGTGGTTGTTAGAGTCACGCTGTTAGTCGTTGTTGATAGTCAAGGCAGAGATATTGATATCAGTGCGTCTTAAACCAGCGTATTACTGGCTCTTCAGTCTTTATTTACTGATCTATTCACTGACTAGTATTGAATGACTAGGAAGCATTGTATTTACTAGGAAGTCTGCAGAGAATCTTGGCAGTTGAGAATCTTGGCTGTAGATAATCTTGTATTTAATAGGAAGTCTGTAGATAATCTTGGCTGTAGATAATCTTGTATTTAATAGGAAGTCTGTAGATAATCTTGGTTGTAGAGAATCTTGCATTTACTTGGAAGTCTGTAGAGAATCTTGTCTGTAGAGAATCTTGTATTTACTAGGAAGTCTGTAGAGAATCTTGTCTGTAGAGAATCTTGAATTTACTAGGAAGTCTGTAGAGAATCTTGTCTGTAGAGAATCTTGAATTTACTAGGAAGTCTGTAGAGAATCTTGTCTGTAGAGAATCTTGTATTTACTAGGAAGTCTGTAGAGAATCTTGTCTGTAGATCATCTTGTATTTACTAGAGAAGTCTGTAGATCATCTTGTATTTACTAGGAAGTCCTCTATTAGCTGACTGAGTATTAGCAGCATTAGAGTGCGTCAGCCAGGGTGCTTAGCAGGGTTGTTAAATAGACAGTCCTAACCATCACTGATCTACAAACAACAGATAAGACTGTCTTAATTTGGGATATGCGTTTCGCTCGCGACCCACCTTGACAACATCCGGTGAAATTGCAGAGCGCCAAATTCAAATGACAGAAATAGTCATAATAAACATTCATAAAAATACATGTGTTATACATCGGCTTAAAGATTAACTTCTTGTTAATCCAGCCGCTGTGTCAGATTTCAAAAAGGCTTTACGGCGAAAGCAGACCATGCGATAATCTGAGGACTGCGCCCCGCTTACAAAAGCATACAAACATTTTACAACCCAGCAGAAGAGTCACGAAAGTCAGAAATAGCAATGAAATAAATCACTTACCTTTGATAATCTTAATTTGTTGGCATTCCAAAGGGTTCCAGCAACACAATAAATGGTTGTTTTGTTCGATAAAGTCCCTCTTTATATCCAAAAACCCTGTTTTGTTGGCACGTTTTGTTCAGTAATCCACTGGCTCTAAGGAGGTCAAAACATGCAGACGAATTTATCCTAATAGTACCGGTAAAGTTAGTCGAAACATGTCAAAAGATGTTTATAACTAATCCTCTGGGTGTCAATTATTATCTAAATAATC
Source organism: Oncorhynchus tshawytscha (assembly GCF_018296145.1). Taxonomy (NCBI): domain Eukaryota; kingdom Metazoa; phylum Chordata; class Actinopteri; order Salmoniformes; family Salmonidae; genus Oncorhynchus; species Oncorhynchus tshawytscha. The sequence continues at coordinate 12,841 of NW_024609564.1, forward strand.
GCTAATATTTCAGCCGGACAAAAGCGTTTTCAATAGAAAGGAAAAAGAATGAGGGGTGCGCACACCGTCACGCGCAAAGGAGTAGTGGCAGTGAAAACGGACACCTGCCAAAACTTCTTATTCTTGTTTTTTCTTCAGAAAACAAGCCTGAAACCATGTCTAAAGACTGTTGACATCTAGTGGAAGCCATAGGAACTGCAATCTGGGCCCTAAAACCCTTTATATAGTCAATAGGCTTTGAATAGAAAATGACTCGCATCAAAGAAATGTCATTTCCTGGATGGTTTGTCCTCGGGTTTTCACCTGCCACATCAGTTCTGTTATACTCACAGCCATTATTTTAACAGTTTTAGAAACTTCAGAGTGTTTTCTATCCAATAATACAATTATATGCGTATACTAGCTTCTGGGCCTGAGTAACAGGCAGTTTACTTTGGGCACCTCATTCATCCAAACTTCGGAATACTGCCCCCTATCCATAAATTAACCACTACTGATCTCCACACCACAGAAACACATCCGCAATAGCATCTCAGAGTAGCAGAGCTGATCTAGGATCAGATCCCCACCTGTCTATGTGGTCTTCTTCATTAGGATCTAAAAGGCAAAACTGATCCCAGGTCAGCACTCTGAGACGCTTCATGAATACAGGCCCTGGGCAAGACGATATCGTCATGACGATACCTGATAAGATTGAGTCATGAATCCTCATGAAGTTTGAAGTTATTAAATAAATAAATAAAGTTATTAACAACTTTCCCTCTGTTGTTGTTGTTGTTGTTTGTTGTTGTTGTTGTTGTTTGTTATTTGTTGTTTGTTGTTTGTTGTTGTCTGTTCAGCCGTCTGCCAGCTGAAGAACAAGCTGTGCACGGCCCCTGGCGAGGCGGAGACGGGCAGGGCGTTTAACCGTTATGATGAGCGCCTCCTGGAGGACTTTGCGGTGTACTGCGGCCTGGCCCTGCAGACTGTCCAGACCGTCCAACGGATAGAGTACCAACGAGCCAGTCAGGACGTTACCCAAGAGGTGGGAGAGGAGACAGAAGTCTGTGTATATATGTATATACAGTGCCTTGCGAAAGTATTCGGCCCCCTTGAACTTTGCGACCTTTTGCCACATTTCAGGCTTCAAACATAAAGATATAAAACTGTATTTTTTTGTGAAGAATCAACAACAAGTGGGACACAATCATGAAGTGGAACGACATTTATTGGATATTTCAAACTTTTTTAACAAATCAAAAACTGAAAAATTGGGCGTGCAAAATTATGCAGCCCCCTTAAGTTAATACTTTGTAGCGCCACCTTTTGCTGCGATTACAGCTGTAAGTCGCTTGGGGTATGTCTCAATCAGTTTTGCACATCGAGAGACTGAAATTTTTTCCCATTCCTCCGCAAAGTTCAAGGGGGCCGAATTGCAATATATATTATATATATATATATATATATAGTACTAGTCAAGGGGTTTTCTTTATTTTTTACTATTTTCTACATTGTAGAATAATAGTGAAGACATCACTACTTTGAAGAATCTAAAATATATTTTTATTTGTTTAACACTTTAACACTTTAACACTACATGATTCCATATGTGTTATTTCATAGTGTTGATGTCTTCACTATTATGTAGATAATAGTACAAATAAATAGAAAACCCTTGAATGAGTAGGTGTGTCCAAACTGTTGACTGGTGCTGTAAATAGAGGTGAAGTCTGAAGTTTACATACACCTTAGTGACAGGAATTTTATGAATAATGACTAAACAATATCTACATTTAAATAGAACTATAACTAATTAAACTTATACTCTGTTTTACAATATCTGATTAAAACCTCTTGCGTCGACCTGAGACGCAGACGTCTCATCTAGCCATCAGCAAATGCAAATGCGCTATGCCAAATGCTAATAGCACTCGTTAAAACTCAAACGTTCATCAAAACACACATGCAGGGCACTGAATTAAAGCTACACTCGTTGTGAATCTAGCCAACAAGTCAGATTATTAAAATGCTTTTCGGTGAAAGCATGAGAAGCTATTATCTGATAGCATGCAACACCCCGAAATACCTGAAGGCGACGTCAACAAAAGAATTAGCGTAGCCGGCGCTACACAAATAGCAGAAATAAAATATAAAACTTTCATTACCTTGGACGAGCTTCTTTGTTGGCACTTCTATATGTCCCATAAACATCACTATTGGGTATTTTTTTCGATTAAATCGGTCCATATATCCAAAATATCCATCTATGGAAACTGTGTGATTCAGAAAAAAACACAGTTTCAAAACGCTACGTCATTTTTTAAAATTAAAAAAGTCGACGATAAACTATCACAAAACACTTCGAAATACTTTTGTAATCCAACTTTAGGTATCAGTAAACGTTAATAATCTATCAAATTGATCACGAGGCGATGTGTATTCAATAGCTCCACGATTTCAAATCATCTTCCGAAATCTCTCTTCCAAAACTTCCTGTCGGAGACCGGATGGAAAGTGGTCTCTCTTCCTCGTTTGACCAAGAAACAACAAGAAGGCAATTGACAAGACTGGTGACATCGTGTGGAAGCTGTAGGACTTGCAATCTCGGCCCCATTTAATTTCGTGCCCCTTGAACAATACATGCAAGTGGCGCATGGATATTTTTTTCAGTTTTCAGTGATCTGTAGGCTTTTCACTTTTTAACTGTGTTAACTTACCAATAACGTTAGCTAACGGTTATTATATATATATATATATATATATATATACATTTTTTTGTTTTTTAATTTCTAAATAGTTAACTTTTAACTCAGTTTTTCTTGCGCTTTTTGATGAAACAGACGCTCTGTTATAGTCACAGCGGTGATTTAACCAGTTTTAGAAACGTGAGAGTGTTTTCTATCCACACATACAAATCATATGCATATACTATATTCCTGGCATGAGTAGCAGGACGCCGAAATGTTGCGCGATTTTTAACGGAATGTTCGAAAAAGTAGGGGGTCGACATTAATAATGTTAGTTCATAAGGAAGGGATTATGTAGCATGAACAAGGAGTGATTAAACATAATAAACAACATTCCAACTTAGTTGGAGAGGTATGTGTTGTGTGTTTGTAAGCAAAGAGGGTCATTAACCTATGTTTGAACCCACTCAGCTATAACTCTGTGGTGATTAAATAAGACAGCGAGAGCCTCTCCAGGGTTTCCGTATCTGGAACTGTCTGCTAAATAGTGATAGATAATGGTGAGACTTCAGGAGTTCATCCAGGTATAGTGTGTCATATTTTGTATATAAACTGTTTGAATCTGCTTTGTCCTGGTCGGGAGGAGGAGATTCATTCTAGAACCTGTGATGTCATATTTTGTATATAAACTGTTTGAACCTGCTTTGTCCTGGTCGGGAGGAGGAGATTCATTCTAGAACCTGTGATGTCATATATTGTATATAAACTGTTGTTGGTGGTTCCATGGCAGCGCGCTCCGAGAATAAATACTATCATCTATTTTTGAAAAGACTGGTCTCCGTCTATTTTATGCAAATAAGAATCTTATAAATTCTTATAAATATTATAAATAATGATGAAATTCCGTTGACACTCACCAAATACATTTAATCTCAGTTTTTCCACAATTCCTTCATGTGTTTAAATATTTGTGTGTGTGTGTGTGTTTTTAAGTCTATGTGCTGTGTTGATTTGTGTGTGTGTGTGTGTTTTTAAGTCTATGTGCTGTGTTGACGTGTGTGTGTGTGTGTGTGTGTGTGTGTATTTGTGTGTGTGTGTTTTTAAGTCTATATGCTGTGTTGTGTGTGTGTGTGTGTGTGTGTGTGTGTGTGTGTGTGTGTGTGTGTGTGTGTGTGTGTCCTCTCCTAAGGTTCTGTCCTACCACCTCACTGCAGCTCAAGAGGAAATCCGAGCGTTGCAGGTGAACCACTGATACCAACAGACCAACACCTACCATCTCTCTACCCTACCATCTCTCTACCCTACCATCTCTCTACCCTACCATCTCTCTACCCTACCATCTCTCTACCCTACCATCTCTCTACCCTACCATCTCTCTACCCTACCATCTCTCTACCCTACCATCTCTCTACCCTACCATCTCTCTATCCTTCTCTCTATCCTACCATCTCTCTATCCTACCATCTCTCTATCCTACCATCTCTCTATCCTACCATCTCTCTCTATCCTACCATCTCTCTATCCTACCATCTCTCTATCCTACCATCTCTCTTCCTCTATCCTACCATCTCTCTACCCTACCATCTCTCTATCCTTCTCTCTATCCTACCATCTCTCTATCCTACCCATCTCTCCTACCATCTCTCTATCCTACCATCTCTCCTATCTCTCCCTACCATCTCTCTACCCTACCATCTCTCTATCCTACCATCTCTCCTACCATCTCTCTATCCTACCATCTCTCTATCCTACCATCTCTCTATCTCTCCTACCATCTCTCTATCCTACCATCATCTCTACCCTACCATCTCTCTATCCTACCATCTCTCTATCCTACCATCTCTCTACCCTACCCATCTCTCTATCCTTCCCTCTCTCTATCCTACATCATCTCTCTACCCTACCATCTCTCTATCCTACCATCTCTCTATCCTACCATCTCTCTACCCTACCATCTCTCTATCCTTCCCTCTATCCTACCATCTCTCTACCCTACCATCTACTCTATCCTTCCCTCTATCCTACCATCTCTCTACCCTACCATCTCTCTATCCTTCCCTCTATCCTACCATCTCTCTATCCTACCATCTCTCTATCCTACCATCTCTCTACCCTACCATCTATCCTATCCTTCCCTCTATCCTACCATCTCTCTATCCTTCCCTCTATCCTACCATCTCTCTATCCTACCATCTCTCTATCCTACCATCTCTCTATCCTCACATCTCTTTATCCTTCCCTCTATCCTACCATCTCTCTACCCTTCCCTCTATCCTACCATCTCTCTATCCTTCCCTCTATCCTACCATCTCTCTATCCTACCATCTCTATCCTACCATCTCTTTATCCTTCCCTCTATCCTACCATCTCCATCTCTATCCTATCATCTTCTATCCTTCCCTCTATCCTACCATCTCTCTATCCTCACATCTCTCTATCCTTCTCTCTATCCTACCATCTCTTTATCCTTCCCTCTATCCTACCATCTCTATCCTTCCCTCTCCTCACATCTCTCTATCCTTCATCTCTCTATCCTTCCCTCATCCTTCCCTCACATCTCTCTATCCTTCCCTTCCCTCTCTTCCTCTCTCTCATCTTTATCCTTCTTTATCCTTCCCTCTCTCCTCACATCTCTTTATCCTTCCCTCTCTCCTCACATCTCTTTATCCTATCCTTCCCTCTCCTCACATCTTTTTATCCTTCCCTCTCTCCTCATCTTTTTATCTTTCCCTCTCTCCTCACATCTCTCTATCTTTCCCTCTCTCCTCACATCTCTTTATCCTTCCCTCTCTCCTCACATCTCTTTATCCTTCCCCCTCTCCTCACATCTCTTTATCCTTCCCTCTCTCCTCACATCTCTCCCTCTATTCCTATTTCTACAGATCTCTCTCTCTCTCTTTCCACCCACTATATTTCTGTCTCTCTTTCCATATCTCTCTCCCTCCCTCTCTTACCCTTTCTCTGCCAATCTCTCCCTTCCCTTTTCAGTGTTTCCCCTAGGATTTATTTTCAGCAGCGGCGGTGTGTCCGGATATGCTACTCCACAATGCATGAACATTAAATGACGTTTTCTTCCTTTACAATCTGAAAGTCGAGAACCGTTTTCATTTAATATCAATGGCGTCGCCAGCCAATTCTATATGAATCAATCAAAGATGTTAAGCTAACGATTACTACATACATTTACCACTAAGGTTTTATATACATTTTATTTTTATCTGTTATTTTACCAGGTAAAGTTGACTGAGAACACATTCTCATTTGCAGCAACGACCTGGGGAATAGTTACAGGGGAATAATGAGCCAATTGTAAACTGGGGATTATTAGGTGACCGTGATGGTTTGAGGGCCAGATTGGGAATTTAGCCAGGACACCGGGGTTAACACTCTTACGATAAGTGCCATGGGATCTTTAATGACCTCAGAGAGTCAGGACACCCGTTTAACGTCCCATCTGAAAGACAGCACACCACACAGGGCAACGTCCCCAATCACTGCCCTGGGGCATTGGGATATTTTTTTTAGACCAGAGGAAAGAGTGCCTCCTACTGGCCCTCTAACACCACTTCCAGCAGCATCTGTTCTCCCATCCAGGAACTGACCAGGACCAACCCTGCTTAGCTTAGCTGCAGGGTGGTATGCTGCTGGCGTTCTAGAACTCACCATTGTTCCCTCAGGTGTATTACTGGTGATGGTTCTAGAACTCACCATTGTGCTCTTAGGTGTATTACTGGTGATGGTTCTAGAACTCACCATTGTGCTCTTAGGTGTATTACTGGTGATGGTTCTAGAACTCACCATTGTTCCCTTAGGTTTATTACTGGTTTTCATTTATCGCTATGAGGTTGGCTCCACTTCCAGGATTACTAGCTGACTAGTTACACTGGAGGTTTCTATGACGATCTGATGAGAATCTGATGATCTGATGAAGCTGCTGCTAAATGAATATAGGGAAAATACTGCCCTTCACCCATCCCTCTATTTCCACCCATCCCTCTCTATATCCACCCATCTCTCTCTCTATCCACCCATCCCTCTCTATATCCACCCATCATCCTCTCTATATCCACCCATCCCTCTCTATATCCACCCATCCTCTCTATATCCACCCATCTCCCTCTCTATATCCACCCATCCCTCTCTATATCCACCCATCTCTCTCTATATCCACCCATCCCTCTCTATATCCACCCATCCCTCTCTATATCCACCCATCCCTCTCTATATCCACCCATCCCTCTCTATATCCACCCATCCTCTCTATATCCACCCATCTCTCTCTATATCCACCCATCCCTCTCTATATCCACCCATCCCTCTCTATATCCACCCATCCTCTCTATATCCACCCATCTCTCTCTATATCCACCCATCTCTCTCTATATCCACCCATCTCTCTCTATATCCACCCATCCCTCTCTATATCCACCCATCCCTCTCTATATCCACCCATCCTCTCTATATCCACCCATCCCTCTCTATATCCACCCATCCACCCCCTCTCTATATCCACCCATCTCTCTCTATATCCACCCATCCCTCTCTATATCCACCCATCCCTCTCTATATCCACCCATCCCTCTCTATATCCACCCATCTATATCCACCCCTCTCTATATCCACCCATCTCTCTCTATATCCACCCATCCCTCTCTACATCCACCCATCTCTCTCTATATCCACCCATCCCTCTCTACATCCACCCATCTCTCTCTATATCCACCCATCTCTCTCTATATCCACCCATCCCTCTCTATATCCACCCATCCCTCTCTATATCCACCCATCTCTCTCTATATCCACCCATCCCTCTCTCTATATCCACCCATCTCTCTCTATATCCACCCATCCCTCTCTCTATCCACCCATCCTCTCTCTCCTATCCACCCATCCCCCCTATATCCACCTGTCTCTCCCTCTCTCCCCCTCCATCCCTCTCTCTCCTTATCCACCCATCCCCATAACCACCAGTCCCTCTCTTATCCCCCATCCCTCTCTCTCCACCCCCTCCTTCCCCCCATAACCACCTATCCCTCTCTTCCTATCCACCCCTCTCTCCCATCCACCCCTTCCCCCTCTATCCCCCTTCCCTCTCTTCCTCCCTCCCTTCCCCCCTCCCCTTCTCTCTCTATCCCTCCTTCCCTCTCTCTCTATCCACCCATCCCTCTCTCCTCCCATCTCCTTCCCCCCTCCATCTCTCTCTATCCCCCCATCTCTGTCTCCCTATCCACTTCCATCCCTCTCTCTATCCACCTCTCTCCCTCTCTCTCTCCTTCCCTCTTTTCCTCCCTCCTCCTCCCCTCCCTCCCTCCCTCCCTCCCTCCCTCCCTCCCTCCCTCCCTCCCTCCCTCCCTCCCTCCCTCCCTCCCTCCCTCCTCTCCCCCCCTCCCTCCTTCCCTCTCTTCCTCCCTCCCTCCCTTCCCCCTCCCTCCTTCTCTCTCTCTCTCCCTCCTTCTTTCCCAGCAGAGGGTTGGATGTCTCCAGAGGAAACTAGAGAGTGGTGTCAGTCAGATTAGTGTAATGGCTCTCTCTCTCCCTCCCTCCCTCTCTTCCTCCCTCCCTTCCCTCTCTCCTTCTCTCTCTCTCTCCCTCCTTCTATCCCAGCAGAGGGTTGGATGTCTCCAGAGGACACTAGAGAGTGGTGTCCTCCCCTCTCCCTCCCCTTCTCTCCCTCTCTCCCCTCCCTCCCTTCCCCCCTCTCCTTCTCTCTCTCTCTCCTCTCTCCCTCCCTCTCTCTCTCTCCCTCCTTCTATCCCAGCAGAGGGTTGGATGTCTCCAGAGGAAACTAGAGAGTGGTGTCAGTCAGATTAGTGTAATGGCTCTCTCTCTCCCTCCCTCCCTCTCTTCCTCCCTCCCTTCCCTCTCTCCTTCTCTCTCTCTCTCCCTCCTTCTATCCCAGCAGAGGGTTGGATGTCTCCAGAGGAAACTAGAGAGCGGTGTCAGTCTAGGGTAATGGCTCTCTCTCTCCCTCCCTCCCTCTCTTCCTCCCTCCCTACCCTCTCTCCTTCTCTTGCTCTCTCCCTCCTTCTATCCCAGCAGAGGGTTGGATGTCTCAGAGGAAACAAGAGAGTGGTGTCCTCCCTCTCCCAATTCTCTCTCTCTCCCTCCTTCCCTCTCTTCCCCCTCTCCTTCTCTCTCTCTCTCTCTCTCTCTCCCTCTCTCTCTCTCTCCCTCCTTCTATCCCAGCAGAGGGTTGGATGTCTCAGAGGAAACTAGAGATCCCCCATAACCACCAGTCCCTCTCTTCCTCCCCTCCATCCCTCTCTCTCCCCCTCCTTCCCCCATAACCACCTCCTCTCTTCCTTCCCCCTCTCCCTCCTCCCTCTCTTCCCTCCTCCCTCTCTTCCTCCCTCCCTTCCCTCCCCTTCTCTCTCTCTCCCTCCTTCCCTCTCTCTCTCTCCCTCCTTCCCTCTCTTCCTCCTCCCTTCTCCCTCTCCTTCTCTCTCTCTCTCTCTCCCCTTCTCTCTGTATCCTCTGTCCCTCTCCCTCCCTCCCCCTCTCTCCCCTCTCTCTCTCTCCTCCCTCTCCCCTCTCTCTCTTCCCTCTTTCCCTCCCTCCCTCCCTCCCTCCCTCCCTCCCTCCCTCCCTCCCTCCCTCCCTCCCTCCCTCCCTCCCTCCCTCCCTCCCTCTCTCTCCCTCCCTCTCTTCCTCCCTCCCTTCCCCCTCTCCTTCTCTCTCGCTCTCTCCCTCCTTCTATCCCAGCAGAGGGTTGGATGTCTCAGAGGAAACTAGAGAGCGGTGTCAGTCAGATTAGTGTAATGGCTCTCTCTCTCCCTCCCTCCCTCTTTTCCTCCCTCCCTTCCCTCCCTCCTCCCTCCCTCCCTCCCTCCCTCCCTCCCTCCCTCCCTTCCCTCTCTCCTTCTCTCTCGCTCTCTCCCTCCTTCTATCCCAGCAGAGGGTTGGATGTCTCAGAGGAAACTAGAGAGTGGTGTCAGTCAGATTAGTGTAATGGCTCTCTCTCTCCCTCCCTCTCTCTCCCTCCCTCCCTCCCTCTCTTCCTCCCTCTCTTCCTCCCTCCCTTCCCTCTCTCCTTCTCTCTCACTCCCTCCTTCTATCCCAGCAGAGGGTTGGATGTCTCCAGAGGAAACTAGAGAGTGGTGTCCTCCCTCTCCCTCCCCTTCTCTCTCTCTCTCCCTCCTTCCCTCTCTTCCCCCTCTCCTTCTCTCTCTCTCTCTCTCTCTCTCTCCCTCCCTCTCTCTCTCTCCCTCTCTCTCTCCCTCCTTCTATCCCAGCAGAGGGTTGGATGTCTCAGAGGAAACTAGAGAGCGGTGTCAGTCAGATTAGTGTAATGGCTCTCTCTCTCCCTCCCTCTCTCTCCCTCCCTCCCTCTCTCTCCCTCCCTCCCTCCCTCTTCCTCCCTCCCTCCCTCTCTCTCTCCCTCCTTCTATCCCAGCAGAGGGTTGGATGTCTCCAGAGGAAACTAGAGAGCGGTGTCAGTCAGATTAGTGTAATGGCTCTCTCTCTCCCTCCCTCTCTTCCTCCCTCCCTTCCCTCTCTCCTTCTCTCTCTCTCTCCCTCCTTCTATCCCAGCAGAGGGTTGGATGTCTCAGAGGAAACTAGAGAGTGGTGTCCTCCCTCTCCCTCCCCTTCTCTCTCTCTCTCCCTCCTTCCCTCTCTTCCCCCTCTCCTTCTCTCTCTCTCTCCCCTCCTTCTATCCCAGCAGAGGGTTGGATGTCTCCAGAGGAAACTAGAGAGCGGTGTCAGTCAGATTAGTGTAATGGCTCTCTCTCTCCCTCCCTCTCTTCCTCCCTCCCTTCCCTTTCTCCTTCTCTCTCTCTCTCCCTCCTTCTATCCCAGCAGAGGGTTGGATGTCTCCAGAGGAAACTAGAGAGTGGTGTCCTCCCTCTCCCTCCCCTTCTCTCTCTCTCTCCCTCCTTCCCTCTCTTCCCCCTCTCCTTCTCGCTCAGTTTCTCTCTCTTCTCTCCCTCCTCTCTCTCTCTCTCCCTCCTTCTATCCCAGCAGAGGGTTGGATGTCTCCAGAGGAAACTAGAGAGTGGTGTCAGTCAGATTAGTGTAATGGCTCTCTCTCTCCCTCCCTCCCTCTCTTCCTCCCTCCTTCCCTCTCTTTCCTTCTCTCTCTCTCTCCCTCCTTCTATCCCAGCAGAGGGTTGGATGTCTCCAGAGGAAACTAGAGAGTGGTGTCCTCCCTCTCCCTCCCCTTCTCTCTCCTCTCCCTCCTTCCCTCTCTTCCCCCTCTCCTCTCTCTCTTCTCTCTCCCTCCCTCTCTCTCTCTCCTCCCTCCTTCTATCCCAGCAGAGGGTTGGATGTCTCCAGAGGAAACTAGAGATCCCCCCATAACCACCAGTCCCTCTCAGTCTCCTTCCCCCATAACCATGTTCCTCTCTTCCTTCTCCCCCTCCTCCCAATCTCTCTGATTCTCCCTCCTTCCCTCTCTTCCTCCCTCCCTTCTCCCTCTCCTTCTTTTCTCTCTCTCTCTCCATCCCTCTTCCTCATTCTCAGATGTTCCCTTTCCCCCACTCCTTCACGGTCTCTGATGTTTAGGCCTCTGTCCCTCCCTCCCTCTCCCTCCCTCCCTCTGTCCCTCCCTCCCTCCCTCCCTCCCTTTCCCTCCCTCCCTCCCTCCCTCCCTCCCTCCCTCTCTCTCTCTCTCTTCCTTCCCTTTACTTTTCCTCCCTCCCTTCCCCCTCTCCTAATGGCTCTCTCTCTCCATCCCTCTCTCTCCCTCCCTCCCTCCCTCCCTCCCTCCCTCCCTCCCTCCCTCCCTCCCTCCCTCCCTCCCTCCCTCCCTTCCCCCTCTCCTTCTCTCTCTCTCTCCCTCCTTCTATCCCAGCAGAGGGTTGGATGTCTCCAGAGGAAACTAGAGAGTGGTGTCCTCCCTCTCCCTCCCCTTCTCTCTTCTCTCCCTCCTTCCCTTCTTCCCCCTCTCCTTTTCTCTCTCTCTCCCTCCTTCTATCCCAGCAGAGGGTTGGATGTCTCCAGAGGAAACTAGAGAGCGGTGTCAGTCAGATTAGTGTAATGGCTCTCTCTCTCTCTCCTTCCCTCTCTTCCTCCCTCCCTCCCTTCCCCCCCTCTCTCTCTCTCTCTCTCTCTCTCTCTCTCTTTCTCCATCCCTCTCTCTCTCCTTCCCTCACTTCCTCCCTCCCTTCCCCCTCTCCTTCTCTCTCTCTCTCTCCCTCCCTCTACCCCAGCAGAGGGATGTCTCCAGAGGAAACTAGAGAGCGGTGTCCTTCCTCTCCCTCCCTCCTTCCCTCTCTTTCCCCCCCCCCCCCTCTCCCCCTCTCCTTCTCTCTCTCTCTCCCTCCTTCTATCCCAGCAGAGGGATGTCTCCAGTGGAAACTAAAGAGCGGTGTCTTCCTTCCCTCCCTCCCTCCCTCCCTCCCTCCCTCCCTCCCTCCCTCCCTCCCTCCCTCCCTCCCTCCCTCCCTCCTTCTACCCCAGCAGAGGGTTGGGTGTCTCCAGAGGAAACTAGAGAGCGGTGTCAGTCAGATTAGTGGTTGCTGAGGTGTGTTTCTCCTCTGTCTGAGCTAAATCCAGATTAGACCAGGGGATTAACCAGATTAACCACCATCATTAGAGGTCAGAGGTCAACTTCCACTGTCTTGACCCCCCCCAGAACTCCTCACCTCTACCTCTTAACAGATACCTGCAAATACCTGACTAGAGAGGTCAGAGGTCAACTTCCCACTGTCTTGATCCCCCCAGAACTCCTCACCACTACCTCTTAACAGATACCTGCAAATACCTGACTAGAGAGGTCAGAGGTCAACTTCCCACTGTCTTGACCCCCCAGAACTCCTCACCACTACCTCTTAACAGATACCTGCCTGCCTGTGTGTGTGTGTGTGTTCAGTATGTGTTTTTGAATCCCTCCTCTCTCATCCTAACCAGGAAGCTGAAATCCCCTCTGCCCAATCACTGCGCATCCTGGACTTCAGCTTCTCTGATTTTGGCCTATCAGAGGACTCCACGGCTCAGGCCACAGTTAGAATGTTCCTGGATCTCAACCTGGTACAGGACTTCAACATCGACTACAAGGTACTACACGCACGCACGCACACACACACACACACACACGCACACGCACACACACACACACACACACACATATTAATGTGTAACTTTGATCCTGTGAGTTTGACTCTGTTCTCTCTCTCCCTCTCCCCCAGTGTCTCTGTCAGTGGGTTCTGAGTGTAAGGCGTGGTTACCGTAGCAATGTGCCCTACCACAACTGGAGTCACGGCCTCAGCACCGCTCAGTGTATGTTCGCTATGATGATGTCTACAGACCAGCTACAGGTGAGAGGTCAGAGGTCAGAGGTTAGGGCTCAGTGTATGTTCGCTATGATGATGTCTGCAGACCAGCTACAGGTGAGAGGTCAGAGGTCAGAGGTTAGGGCTACAGGTGACCCTTTATCAAATCAGCCTCAGCAAATCACATTTTATGTTGACCAAATTTGACACTCTCCCTCTGACCTCAGAAAAACACTTTCACAGGTTAACATGCTGCTCCTCTTCCTCTCTGGTGCCTCTCCGTTAATTCATTATTAAAGCCTCCTCAAATCACCCTCTCTCTTCTCCCTCCCTTCCCCTCTTCTCCCTCCCTTCCCCTCTTCTCCCTCCCTTCCCCTCTTCTCCCTCCCTCTCTTTTTCGTCTCTCTCTCTCTCTCTGTCTCTGTCTCTCTCTGTCTCCCTGTCTGTCTCTCTCTCTGTCTCTCTGTCTCTTCTCTCTGTCTCTTCTGTCCTCAGTGTCTCCTCTTCTCCTCCTGTCCCCAGCTACAGGTGAGAGGTCTCTCTTCTTCTCCCTCCCTTCCCCTCTTCTCCTTCCCTCTCTTTTTCTGTCTCTGATGATCTCTACTTCAGGTCCTTCAGAGGTCTCTCTCTGTCTCTTTCTCTCTCTGTCAGCCTCAGCAAATCACATTTTCTGTTGACCTTCCCCTCTCTCTCTGACCTCTCTTTTTCACTTTCAGGTTCATCTCTGTCTCTGTCTTCCTCTCTGGTGCCTCTCTCTGTTAATTCATCTCTGTCTCTCTCTCTCTCTCTCTCTCTTCTCCCTCCCTTCCCCTCTTCTCCCTCCCTCTCTTTCTGTCTCTCTCTCTCTCTCTCTCTGTCTCTGTCTCTCTCCCTCTCTGTCTCTGTCTCTCTCTCTGTGTCTGTCTCTCTCTCTGTCTCTCTCTCTCTCTCTCACTCAGTCTAATTTATCTCGTCTGGAGGTGTTGGCTCTGATGATAGCTACTCTGAACCACGACCTGGATCACAGAGGAGTCAGTAACTCCTACATAGAGAGGTACACTCTCACCTCTCATTCTATCCTTCCATCCTTCTCTACATTCTAATTAATTCATTTTACATTCCATGATTTTGTTGTTTACTTTGATTCATTCCACCACTCTCTCCCCTCTCTCCCTCTCTCCCCTCTCTCTCCCTCTCTCCTCTCTCTCTCTCCCCCTCTCTCCTCTCTCCCCTCCCCCCTCCCTCCCTCCCCCCTCTCCCTCTCTCCCCCCTCTCTCCCTCTCTCCTCTCTCCCCCTCTCTCCTCTCTCCCTCTCTCCTCTCTCCCCCTCTCTCCCTCTCTCCTCTCTCCCCCCCCCCCTCTCCCCCTCTGCCTCCCCTCTCTCCTCTCTCTCCCCCTCTAGCCCTCTGTCCCCCTCTGCTCTCTCTCTCTCTCTCCCCATCTCTCTCTCTCCCCCTCTGCTCTCTCTCCTCTCTCCCCCTCAACTCTCTCCCCCCCTCTCTCCTCTCTCCCCCTCCCTCCCTCCCTCCCCCCTCTCTCCCTCTCCCCCCTCCCTCCCTCATCCCCCTACCCCCCCTCTCTCCTCTCCCTCCCTCCTCCCCCCTCCCCCCTCCCTCCCCCCCCTACCCCCCTCCCCCCCCCCCTCCTCTCTCCAGGACTCAGCAGCCTCTAGCCCAGCTGTATGGAACCTCCTCTCTGGAGCATCATCACTATGACATGTGCCTCTTCATCCTCAACAACCCGGTTAGAACCCTCCCTCATCCCTCCCTCATCCCTCCCTCATCCCTCCCTCATCCCTCCCTATCCCTCCCTCATCCCTCCCTCCTTCCCTCCCTCATCCCTCCCTCCTTCCCTCCATCATCCCTCCCTCCTTCCCTCCCTTATCCCTCCCTCATCCCTCCCTCCTTCCCTCCCTCATCCCTCCCTCCTTCCCTCCCTCCTTCCCTCCCATCCCTCCCTCCATCCCTCCCTCCTTCCCTCCCTCATCCCTCCCTCATCCCTCCCTCCATCCCTCCCTCATCCCTCCCTCATCCCTCCCTCCTTCCCTCCATCCATCCCTCCCTCATCCCTCCCTCCATCCCTCCCTCCATCCCTCCCTCCATCCATCCCTCCCTCCCTCCATCCCTCCTTCATCCCTCCCTTATCCCTCCCTCCATCCTTCCCTCCCTCATCCCTCCCTCATCCCTCCCTCCATCCCTCCCTCCCTCCCTCCCTCCCTCATCCCTCCCTCCATCCCTCCCCATCCCTCATCCCTCCCTCTCCCTCCCTCATCCCTCCCTCTTTCCATTCTTTCGTTCTTTTGATCATCCATTTCTTCATCCATCATTGACTCACTCTTCTCTCATCCTCTCCCTCTCCCTCTCTCCCTTTCCCTTTCCCTCTCTCCCTCTCCCTCTCCCTCTCTCCCTTTCTCTCTCTCTCTCTCTCTCTCTCTCTCCCTCTCTCTCTCTCTCTCTCTCCCTCTCTCTCTCCCTCTCTCCCCTCTCCCTCTCCCTCAGGGAAGTCAGATCCTCAGTGGTCTGTGTCCTGATGACTACAGGACAGTGTTACCCATGATAGAGAAAGCCATCCTGGCTACGGACCTGGCTGTCTACATGGAGTATGTATACTGTACTATATATCTACTTATATATAGTATGTATTCTGTACTATATATCTACTTATATATAGTGTGTATTCTGTACTATATAACTACTTATATAGTATGTATACTGTCTGTATATGCACTTATATAGAGTATGTATACTGTACTATATAACTACTTATATGGAGTATGTATACTGTACTATATAACTACTTATATAGAGTATGTATTCTGTACTATATATCTACTTATATATAGTATGTATTCTGTACTATATAACTACTTATATGGAGTATGTATACTGTACTATATATGCACTTATATAGAGTATGTATTCTGTACTATATAACTACTTATATGGAGTATGTATACTGTACTATATATGTACTTATATAGAGTATGTTTACTTTACTATAAATGTGCTTATATAGAGTATATATACTGTACTATATATGTGCTTATATGGAGTATGTATTCTGTACTATATAACTACTTATATAGTATGTATTCTGTACTATATAACTACTTATATAGAGTATGTATACTTTACTAAATATGTGTTTATATAGAGTAG
The DNA here is from genome assembly GCF_018296145.1 of Oncorhynchus tshawytscha. Taxonomy (NCBI): domain Eukaryota; kingdom Metazoa; phylum Chordata; class Actinopteri; order Salmoniformes; family Salmonidae; genus Oncorhynchus; species Oncorhynchus tshawytscha. Next base: position 28,855 of record NW_024609564.1, read on the forward strand.
GTATACTGTACTATATAACTACTTACAGTATATTTTGTCTATATAGATTATGTATACTTTACTATATATTGCGTGGCAGCCTAGCGACAGGTAGCCTAGCGACAGGTAGCCTAGCGACAGGTAGCCTAGCGACAGGTAGCCTAGCGACAGGTAGCCTAGCGACAGGTAGCCTAGCGACAGGTAGCCCTAGCGACAGGTAGCCTAGCGACAGGTAGCCTAGCGACAGGTAGCCTAGCGACAGGTAGCCTAGCGACAGGTAGCCTAGCGACAGGTAGCCTAGCGACAGGTAGCCTAGCGACAGGTAGCCTAGCGACAGGTAGCCTAGCGACAGGTAGCCTAGTGGTTAGAGTGTTATGGCCAGTAACCGAAAGGTTGCAAGATCGAATCCCCCGAGCTGACAAGGTAAAAATCTGTCGTTCTGCCCCTGAACAAGGCAGTCAACCCACTGTTCCCCGGTAGGCTGTCATTGAAAATAAGAATTTGTTCTTAACTGACTTGCCTCGTTAAATAAAGGTTAAATAAATAAATAAATAAAATATATATATATACTCTACTGTTTAAAAAGTTTGGGGTCACTTAGAAATGTCCTTGTTTTCAAAATGAACAGGAAATAAAGTCAGGATGTTGACAGGTAATGATTTTTCATTGAAATAATAATTGTCTCTTTCAAACTTTGTTTTTTGTCAAAGAATCCTCCATTTGCAGCAATTACAGCCTTTGCAGACCTTTGGTATTCAGTAACTCTTCACCAGATCTTTAGATTTACCATTCTAGTTGTCAATGTGTTGAGGTAACTCTTCACCAGATCTTTAGATTTACCATTCTAGTTGTCAATGTGTTGAGGTAACTCTTCACCAGATCTTTAGATTTACCATTCTAGTTGTCAATGTGTTGAGGTAATATGAAGAGATTCACCCCATGCTTCCTGAAGCACCTCCCACAAGTTGGATTGGCTTGATGGTCAAGCTGCTCCCACAATGGCTCAATAGGGTTGAGATCCGGTGACTGTGCTGGCCACTCCATTATAGACAGAATACCAGCTGACTGCTTCTTCCCTAAATAGCTCTTGCGTAGCTTGGAGCTGTGCTTTGGTTTTTTTCAGAGATGTATAATCACATGGTAAACTGACACCGCCTGGTATAGAGGTCCTGGAGGGCAGGGAGCTCTGTCCAGTCTACCATGTGATTCTACATCTCTGACACCGCCTGCTATAGAGGTCCTGGAGGGCAGGGAGCTCTGCCCCAGTTTACCATGTGATTCTACATCTCTGACACCGCCTGGTATAGAGGTCCTGGATGGCAGGGAGCTCTGCCCAGTCTACCATGTGATTCTACATCTCTGACACCGCCTGGTATAGAGGTCCTGGATGGCAGGGAGCTCTGCCCAGTCTACCATGTGATTCTACATCTCTGACACCGCCTGGTATAGAGGTCCTGGAGGGCAGGGAGCTCTGCCCAGTCTACCATGTGATTCTACATCTCTGACACCGCCTGGTATAGAGGTCCTGGATGGCAGGGAGCTCTGCCCCAGTTTACCATGTGATTCTACATCTCTGACACCGCCTGGTATAGAGGTCCTGGAGGGCAGGGAGCTCTGCCCCAGTTTACCATGTGATTCTACACCTCTGACACCACCTGGTATCGAGGTCCTGGAGGGCAGGGAGCCGTGCCCCAGTTTACCATGTGATTCTACATCTCTGACACCGCCTGGTATAGAGGTCCTGGATGGCAGGGAGCTCTGCCCAGTCTACCATGTGATTCTACATCTCTGACACCGCCTGGTATAGAGGTCCTGGAGGGCAGGGAGCTCTGCCCCAGTTTACCATGTGATTATACATCTCTGACACCGCCTGGTATAGAGGTCCTGGAGGGCAGGGAGCTCTGCCCCAGTTTACCATGTGATTCTACATCTAGCAGGGGAGACTCTCTGTGGTGCCTTACTCTCTCACTCTGTGTGTGTGTGTGTGTGTGTGTGTGTGTGTGTTCAGGAGGAGGGCAGAGTTCTTTGAACTGGGTCAGAGAGGAGTGAGGTGGGAGGAGGACAGGCACAGAGACTTACTAAGGTGAGAATGCTAAACCCTATATAGTGCACTACTTTGACCATCTAGTCGTGATCGACTCTGATCCGTGGGTGTGTGTGGTGTGTGTGTGTGTGTGTGTGTGTGTGTGTGTGTGTGTGTGTGTGTGTGTGTGTGTGTGTGTGTGTGTATGTGGTGTGTGTGTGTGTGTGTGTGTGTGTCTCCCACAGGTCGATGCTGATGACAGCCAGCGACATTGCTGCCATTACAAAGCCTTGGCATATTCAGAAGAGGGTAAGCACACACACACACACACACACACACACACACACACACACACACACACACACACACACACACACACACACACACACATACACACGGTTTATCCCTCATTCTCTCCCTCCTCAGACAGCCAAGTTGGTGGCATCAGAGTTTTTCGCTCAAGGAGACCGAGAGAAGGAAGAGTTCAACATCAAACCTGTCGTAAGTAGCTATCGCTGCCTGGAACTTAGTTCAACATCAAACCTGTCGTAAGTAGCTATCGCTGCCTGGAACTTAGTTCAACATCAAACCTGTCGTAAGTAGCTATCGCTGCCTGGAACTTAGTTCAACATCAAACCTGTCGTAAGTAGCTATCGCTGCCTGGGACTTAGTTCAACATCAAACCTGTCGTAAGTAGCTATCGCTGCCTGGAACTTAGTTCAACATCAAACCTGTCGTAAGTAGCTATCGCTGCCTGGAACTTAGTTCAACATCAAACCTGTCGTAAGTAGCTATCGCTGCCTGGAACTTAGTTCAACATCAAACCTGTCGTAAGTAGCTATCGCTGCCTGGAACTTAGTTCAACATCAAACCTGTCGTAAGTAGCTATTGCTGCCTGGTTTGATGTTTGATGTTGATGTTGAACTAAGTTCCAAGACAACATGTTAACTCAGTTGACCTCTGACCTGCAAGACAACATGTTTAATTCAGTGGACCTCTGACCTGCAAGATAACATGTTAACTCAGTGGACCTCTGACCTGCAGGACAACATGTTTAATTCAGTGGACCTCTGACCTGCAAGACAACATGTTAACTCAGTTGACCTCTGACCTGCAAGACAACATGTTAACTCAGTTGACCTCTGACCTGCTAGATAACATGTTAACTCAGTTGACCTCTGACCTGCAGGACATGTTTAACTCAGTGGACCTCTGACCTGCAAGACAACATGTTAACTCAGTTGACCTCTGACCTGCTAGACAAAATGTTAACTCAGTTGACCTCTGACCTGCAAGACAACATGTTAACTCAGTTGACCTCTGACCTGCAAGACAACATGTTAACTCAGTTGACCTCTGACCTGCAAGACAACAGGTTTTGCAAGTTCAAACCCGAGCTGACAAGGTACAAATCTGTCATTCTGCCCATGAACAGGCAGTTAACCCACTGTTCCTAGGCCGTCATTGAAAATAAGAATTTGTTCTTAACTGACTTGCCTGGTTAAATAAAGGTAAAATAAAATAAATAAAAATGTTAACTCAGTTGACCTCTGACCTGCAGGACAACATGTTAACTCATATTATTGTTAACTCAGTGGAGGTTTGTGGTTTTGCAGGCGTGACAATAAGTTCCATCTGTTTGTCCCCAGGACATGATGAACAGAGACAACATGTCAACTCATAGTAATGTTAACTCAGTTGACCTCTGACCTTCAGGACAACATGTCAACTCATATAATTATAATAAGACAATAAGTTCCATCTGTTTGTCCCCAGGACATGATGAACAGAGACAACAGCACTCGTCTTCCTCACATGCAGGTCAACTACATCGATGGGATGTGCCATCCCTTATACCAGGTGGGTACTAGTCCATTCACCCTCTATACAACCTGGGTAGATAGTAGTCCATTCACCCTCTATACAACCTGGGTGGGTACTAGTCCATTCACCCTCTATACAACCTGGGTAGGTACTAGTCCATTCACCCTCTATACAACCTGGGTAGATAGTAGTCCATTCACCCTCTATACAACCTGGGTAGGTACTAGTCCATTCACCCTCTATACAACCTGGGTAGGTACTAGTCCATTCACCCTCTATACAACCTGGGTAGGTCCTAGTCCATTCACCTTCTATACAACCTGGGTGGGTACTAGTCCATTCACCCTCTATACAACCTGGGTGGGTCCTAGTCCATTCACCTTCTATACAACCTGGGTAGGTGCTAGTCCATTCACCCTCTATACAACCTGGGTAGGTATTAGTCCATTCACCCTCTATACAACCTGGGTAGGTACTAGTCCATTCACCCTCTATACAACCTGGGTAGGTACTAGTCCATTCACCCTCTATACAACCTGGGTAGGTACTAGTCTATACAACCTGGGTGGGTACTAGTCCATTCACCTTCTATACAACCTGGGTAGGTGCTAGTCCATTCACCCTCTATACAACCTGGGTAGGTATTAGTCCATTCACCCTCTATACAACCTGGGTAGGTACTAGTCCATTCACCCTCTATACAACCTGGGTAGGTACTAGTCCATTCACCCTCTATACAACCTGGGTAGGTACTAGTCTATACAACCTGGGTAGGTGCTAGTCCATTCACCCTCTATACAACCTGGGTGGGTACTAGTCCATTCACCCTCTATACAACCTGGGTAGATAGTAGACCATTCACCCTCTATACAACCTGGGTAGATAGTAGACCATTCACCCTCTATACAACCTGGGTAGGTACTAGTCCATTCACCCTCTATACAACCTGGGTAGATAGTAGACCATTCACCCTCTATACAACCTGGGTAGGTCCTAGTCCATTCACCCTCTATACAACCTGGGTAGATAGTAAACCATTCACCCTCTATACAACCTGGGTGGGTACTAGTCTATACAACCTGGGTGGGTACTAGTCTATACAACCTGGGTGGGTACTAGTCCATTCACCTTCTATACAACCTGGGTAGGTGCTAGTCCATTCACCCTCTATACAACCTGGGTAGATAGTAGACCATTCACCCTCTATACAACCTGGGTAGGTACTAGTCTATACAACCTGGGTGGGTAGTAGTCCATTCACCCTCTATACAACCTGGGTAGATAGTAGACCATTCACCCTCTATACAACCTGGGTAGGTACTAGTCCATTCACCCTCTATACAACCTGGGTAGGTACTAGTCCATTCACCCTCTATACAACCTGGGTAGGTACTAGTCTATACAACCTGGGTAGGTGCTAGTCCATTCACCCTCTATACAACCTGGGTGGGTACTAGTCCATTCACCCTCTATACAACCTGGGTAGATAGTAGACCATTCACCCTCTATACAACCTGGGTAGATAGTAGACCATTCACCCTCTATACAACCTGGGTAGGTACTAGTCCATTCACCCTCTATACAACCTGGGTAGATAGTAGACCATTCACCCTCTATACAACCTGGGTAGGTCCTAGTCCATTCACCCTCTATACAACCTGGGTAGATAGTAAACCATTCACCCTCTATACAACCTGGGTGGGTACTAGTCTATACAACCTGGGTGGGTACTAGTCTATACAACCTGGGTGGGTACTAGTCCATTCACCCTCTATACAACCTGGGTGGGTACTAGTCCATTCACCCTCTATACAACCTGGGTAGATAGTAGACCATTCACCCTCTATACAACCTGGGTAGGTAGTAGTCCATTCACCCTCTATACAACCTGGGTAGATAGTAGACCATTCACCCTCTATACAACCTGGGTAGGTACTAGTCCATTCACCCTCTATACAACCTGGGCAGATAGTAGACCATTCACCCTCTATACAACCTGGGTGGGTACTAGTCCATTCACCCTCTATACAACCTGGGTAGGTACTAGTCTATACAACCTGGGTGGGTACTAGTCTATACAACCTGGGTGGGTACTAGTCTATACAACCTGGGTGGGTCCTAGTCTATACAACCTGGGTGGGTACTAGTCTATACAACCTGGGTGGGTACTAGTCTATACAACCTGGGTGGGTTCTAGTCTATACAACCTGGGTGGGTACTAGTCTATACAACCTGGGTGGGTACTAGTCTATACAACCTGGGTGGGTACTAGTCTATACAACCTGGGTGGGTTCTAGTCTATACAACCTGGGTGGGTACTAGTCTATACAACCTGGGTGGGTACCAGTCTATACAACCTGGGTGGGTACTAGTCTATACAATATACAACCTGGGTGGGTTCTAGTCTATACAACCTGGGTGGGTACTAGTCTATACAACCTGGGTGGGTCCTAGTCTATACAACCTGGGTGGGTCTAGTCTATTCAACCTGGGTGGGTACCAGTCTATACAACCTGGGTGGCTACTAGTCTATACAATATACAACCTGGGTGGGTCTAGTCTATACAACCTGGGTGGGTACCAGTCTATACAACCTGGGTGGGTCTAGTCTATACAACCTGGGTGGGTACTAGTCTATACAACCTGGGTGGGTACTAGTCTATACAACCTGGGTGGGTACTAGTCTATACAACCTGGGTGGGTACTAGTCTATACAACCTGGGTGGGTACTAGTCTATACAACCTGGGTGGGTTCTAGTCTATACAACCTGGGTGGGTACTAGTCTATACAACCTGGGTGGGTTCTAGTCTATACAACCTGGGTGGGTACCAGTCTATACAACCTGGGTGGGTACTAGTCTATACAACCTGGGTGGGTTCTAGTCTATACAACCTGGGTGGGTACCAGTCTATACAACCTGGGTGGGTTCTAGTCGATACAACCTGGGTGGGTAATAGTCTATACAACCTGGGTGGGTCCTAGTCTATACAACCTGGGTGGGTACTAGGCTATACAACCTGGGTGGGTACTAGTCTATACAACCTGGGTGGGTACCAGTCTATACAACCTGGGTGGGTACCAGTCTAAACAACCTGGGTGGGTCTAGTCTATTCAACCTGGGTGGGTACCAGTCTATACAACCTGGGTGGGTCTAGTCTATACAACCTGGGTGGGTACTAGTCTATACAACCTGGGTGGGTTCTAGTCTATACAACCTGGGTGGGTACCAGTCTAAACAACCTGGGTGGGTTCTAGTCTATACAACCTGGGTGGGTACTAGTCTATACAACCTGGGTGGGTCTAGTCTATACAACCTGGGTGGGTTCTAGTCGATACAACCTGGGTGGGTACTAGTCTATACAACCTGGGTGGGTCCTAGTCTATACAACCTGGGTGGGTCTAGTCTATTCAACCTGGGTGGGTACCAGTCTATACAACCTGGGTGGGTCTAGTCTATACAACCTGGGTGGGTACTAGTCTATACAACCTGGGTGGGTAATAGTCTATACAACCTGGGTGGGTCCTAGTCTATACAACCTGGGTGGGTACTAGTCTATACAACCTGGGTGGGTACTAGTCTATACAACCTGGGTGGGTCCTAGTCTATACAACCTGGGTGGGTACCAGTCTATACAACCTGGGTGGGTACCAGTCTATACAACCTGGGTGGGTACTAGTCTATACAACCTGGGTGGGTTCTAGTCTATACAACCTGGGTGGGTTCTAGTCTATACAACCTGGGTGGGTTATAGCTTTTCATCAGAAATGTATGAATTTGTATTCATTGCTCTCACACTCTCTCCCCCCTCCCCCACTTTTCCCCCAACCTCCCTCTCTCTCTCTCTCTCTCTCTCTCTCTCTCTCTCTCTCTCTCTCTCTCTCTCTCTCTCTCTCTCTCTCTCTCTCTCTCTCTCTCTCTCTTCTCTCTCTCTCTCTCTCTCTCTCTCTCATTTCTCAGACTCTTTCTGGGATGTTTGACTCCTGTTCTCCACTGTTGGACGGCCTCATGAGGAACAGAGAGAATTGGATGCTGCTCGCCGAGACGGGGGAGGAAGGAGGAGGAGAGGAGGAATAGAGAGATGAAAGAGAGGAACAGAGAGAATTGGATGCTCCTCATCGAGACGGGGGAGGAAGGAGGAGGAGAGGAGGAATAGAGAGATGAAAGAGAGGAACAGAGAGAACTGGGTGCTCCTCATCGAGACGGGGGAGGAAGGAGGAGGAGAGGAGGAATAGAGAGATGAAAGAGAGGAACAGAGAACTGGGCGCTCCTCATCGAGACGGGGGAGGAAGGAGGAGGAGAGGAGGAATAGAGAGATGAAAGAGAGGAACAGAGAGAACTGGGCGCTCCTCATCGAGACGGGGGAGGAAGGAGGAGGAGAGGAGGAATAGAGAGATGAAAGAGAGGAACAGAGAGAACTGGGCGCTCCTCATCGAGACGGGGGAGGAAGGAGGAGGAGAGGAGGAATAGAGAGATGAAAGAGAGGAACACAGAGAACTGTATCATGACTTTGTTGTTTGAGTGCGAATCAAGACTGGAGTATCACTGGTTACCATCTGGGTAGACCCTCTCCCAACAGCAACATCACTGGTTACCATCTGGGTAGACCCTCGCCCAACAGCAACATCACTGGTTACCATCTGGGTAGACCCTCTCCCAACAGCAACATCACTGGTTACCATCTGGGTAGACCCTCTCCCAACAGCAACATCACTGGTTACCATCTGGGTAGACCCTCTCCCAACAGCAACACACATCACTGGTTACCATCTGGGTAGACCCTCCCCCAACAGCAACACATCACTGGTTACCATCTGGGTAGACCCTCCCCCAACAGCAATATCACTGGTTACCATCTGGGTAGACCCTCCCCCAACAGCAACATCACTGGTTACCATCTGGGTAGACCCTCCACCAACAGCAACATCACTGGTTATCGTCTGGGTAGACCCTCCCCCAACAGCAATATCACTGGTTATCTGGGTAGACCCTCCCCAACAGCAACATCACTGGTTATCTGGGTAGACCCTCCCCCAACAGCAACATCACTGGTTATCTGGGTAGACCCTCCCCCAACAGCAATATCACTGGTTATCTGGGTAGACCCTCCCCCAACAGCAATATCACTGGTTATCTTACCCTCCCCAACAGCAATATCACTGGTTATCTGGGTAGACCCTCCCCAACAGCAACATCACTGGTTATCGTCTGGTAGACCCTCCCCCAACAGCAACATCACTGGTTATCGTCTGGGTAGACCCTCCCCCAACAGCAACATCACTGGTTATCGTCTGGGTAGACCCTCCCCCAACAGCAACATCACTGGTTATCGTCTGGGTAGACCCTCCCCCAACAGCAACACACAACCATCCTATACTGTATGTGATAAAACTAGCAGTGTTGGGGTCCTCTCCACTATTAATAATGTATCTCCACTGGTTAAACCCGGAATTCTCTACTATACCTGGAACTCTCCACTATACCTGGTTTAACCTGGAACTCTGTCACTCTACTATACCTGGTTTACCCTGGAACTCTGTCACTCTCTACTATACCTGGTTTACCCTGGAACTCTCTACTATACCTGGAACTCTGTAACTCTCCACTATACCTGGTTTACCCTGGAACTCTGTCACTCTCTACTATACCTGGTTTACCCTGGAACTCTCTACTATACCTGGAACTCTGTAACTCTGTCACTCTCTACTATACCTGGTTTACCCTGGAACTCTGTCACTCTCTACTATACCTGGTTTACCCTGGAACTCTGTCAAACCTGGTTTACCCTGGAACTCTCTACTATACCTGGAACTGAACTCACTACTACCTGGTTTACCTGGTTTACCTGGAACTCTGTCACTCTCTACTATACCTGGTTTACCCTGGAACTCTGTCACTCTACTATACCTGGTTTACCCTGGAACTCTGTCACTCTCTACTATACCTGGTTTAACCTGGAACTACTATACCTGGAACTCTCCACTATACCTGGTTTACCCTGGAACTCTGTAACTCTCCACTATACCTGGTTTACCCTGGAACTCTGTCACTCTCTACTATACCTGGTTTACCCTGGAACTCTCTACTATACCTGGAACTCTGTAACTCTGTCACTCTCTACTATACCTGGTTTACCCTGGAACTCTGTCACTCTCTACTACACCTGGTTAAACCTGGAACTCTCTACTATACCTGGAACTCTCCACTCTACCTGGTTTACCCTGGAACTCTGTCACTCTACTATACCTGGTTTAACCTGGAACTCTGTCACTCTCTACTATACCTGGTTTAACCTGGAACTCTGTCACTCCACTATACCTGGTTTAACCTGGAACTCTGTCACTCTCCACTATACCTGGTTTAACCTGGAACTCTGTCACTATACCTGGTTTACCTGAACTTTCACTATACCTGGGAACTGGAACTCTACTATACCTGGTTTAACCTGGTCACTCTCTACTAACTCTCTACTATACCTGGTTTACCCTGGAACTCTCCACTATACCTGGTTTACCCTGGAACTCTCCACTATACCTGGTTTAACCTGGAACTCTCCACTATACCTGGTTTACCCTGGAACTCTCCACTATACCTGGTTTAACCTGGAACTCTCCACTATACCTGGTTTACCCTGGAACTCTCCACTATACCTGGTTTAACCTGGAACTCTCTACTATACCTGGTTTACCCTGGAACTCTCCACTATACCTGGTTTAACCTGGAACTCTCTACTATACCTGGTTTGCCCTGGAACTCTCTACTATACCTGGTTTACCCTGGAACTCTGTCACTCTCTACTATACCTGGTTTACCCTGGAACTCTGTCACTCTCCACTATACCTGGTTTACCCTGGAACTCTCCACTATACCTGGTTTAACCTGGAATTCTCCACTATACCTGGTTTAACCTGGAACTCTCCACTATACCTGGTTTAACCTGGAACTCTGTCACTCTACTATACCTGGTTTACCCTGGAACTCTCCACTATACCTGGTTTAACCTGGAACTCTCCACTATACCTGGTTTAACCTGGAACTCTGTCACTCTCTACTATACCTGGTTTAACCTGGAACTCTGTCACTCTCCACTATACCTGGTTTAACCTGGAACTCTCCACTATACCTGGTTTAACCTGGAACTCTCTACTATACCTGGTTTAACCTGGAACTCTCTACTATACCTGGTTTACCCTGGAACTCTGTCACTCTCCACTATACCTGGTTTAACCTGGAACTCTCCACTATACCTGGTTTAACCTGGAACTCTCTACTATACCTGGAACTCTCCACTATACCTGGTTACCCTGGAACTCTGTCACTCTCCACTATACCTGGTTTAACCTGGAACAGGTGTTGGTCAAAGCAAGAAGACGAATGTAGGAAGAGAGACCTACAGCTCTAGAATCATGTGTTGGTCAAAGCAAGAAGACGAATGTAGGTAGAGAGACCTACAGCTCTAGAATCATGTGTTGGTCAAAGCAAGAAGACGAATGTAGGTAGAGAGACCTTCACCTCTAGACAACAGAGGATCCGGTCATTCTAAGACTTTATAGGACAATATGGACTGCTTCCCAAACGGTGCTGTTTGGGACTCCATGGATTTATATCCATACACATCCACAATTCATGAGATACTCTACACCAGAGTAATATATTACTACAACCAGTATAAGATACTCTACACCAGAGATACTCTACAGATTGGTCAATACAGATGATACTCAGATACACCAGAGATACTATTACACCAGAGATACTCTACACCAGAGATATATCTACAGACCAGATGTAAGATACTCTACACCAGCGATACTCTACACCAGATATACTCTACACCAGAGATACTCTACACCAGAGATACTCTACACCAGAGATACTCTACACCGGAGATACTCTACACCAGAGATACTCTACACCAGAGATACACCAGAGATACTCTACACCAGAGATACTCTACACCAGAGATACTCTACACCAGAGATACACCAGAGATACTCTACACCAGAGATACTCTACACCAGAGATACTCTACACCAGAGATACTCTACACCAGAGATACTCTACACCAGAGATACTCTACACCAGAGATACTCTACACCAGAGATACTCTACACCAGAGATACTCTACACCAGAGATACTCTACACCAGAGATACTCTACACCAGAGATACTCTACACCAGAGATACTCTACACCAGAGATACACCAGAGATACTCTACACCAGAGATATACACCAGAGATACACACCAGAGATACTCTACACCAGACACCAGAGAGATACACCAGAGATCTACACCAGAGATACTCTACACCAGAGATACTACACCAGAGATACTCTACACCAGAGATACTCTACACCAGAGATACTCTACACCAGAGATACTCTACACCAGAGATACACCAGAGATACTCTACACCAGAGATACTCTACACCAGAGATACTCTACACCAGAGATACTCTACCAGAGATACTACACCAGAGATACTCACACCAGAGATACTCTACACCAGAGATACTCTACACCAGAGATACTCTACACCAGAGATACTCTACACCAGAGATACTACACCAGAGATACTACACCAGAGATACTCTACACCAGAGATACTCTACACCAGAGATACTCTACACCAGAGATACTCTACACCAGAGATACTCTACACCAGAGATACTCTACACCAGAGATACTCTACACCAGAGATACTCTACACCAGATATACACCAGAGATACTCTACACCAGAGATACTCTACACCAGAGATACTCTACACCAGAGATACTCTACACCAGAGATACTCTACACCAGAGATACTCTACACCAGAGATACTCTACACCAGAGATACACCAGAGATACTCTACACCAGAGATACTCTACACCAGAGATACTCTACACCAGATATACACCAGAGATACTCTACACCAGAGATACACCAGAGATACACCACCCCAGAGATACTCCACACCAGAGATACTCTACACCACCAGAGATACTCTACACCAGAGATACTCTACACCAGAGATACTCTACACCAGAGATACTCTACACCAGAGATACTCTACCAGAGATACTCCAGACACCAGAGATACTCTACACCAGAGATACTCTACACCAGAGATACTACACCAGAGATACACCAGAGATACTCTACACACCAGAGATACTCTACACCAGAGATACTCTACACCAGAGATACTCTACACCACCAGAGATACTCTACACCAGAGATACTCTACACCAGAGATACTCTACACCAGAGATACTACACCTACACCAGAGATACTCTACACCAGATATACACCAGAGATACTCTACACCAGAGATACTCTACACCAGATATACTCTACACCAGAGATACTCACACCAGAGATACTCACACCAGAGATCACCAGAGATACTCTACACCACACCAGAGATACTCTACACCAGAGATACTCTACACCAGAGATACTCTACACCAGATATACACCAGAGATACCACACCAGAGATACACCAGAGATACTCTACACCAGAGATACTCTACACCAGAGATATACACCAGAGATACTCTACACCAGAGATACTCTACACCAGAGATACTCTACACCAGAGATACTCTACACCAGAGATACTCTACACCAGAGATACTACACCCAGAGATACTCTACACCAGAGATACTCTACACCAGAGATACTCTACACCAGAGATACTCTACACCAGAGATACTCTACACCAGAGATACCAGAGATACACCAGAGATACAGAGATCTACACCAGAGATACAGAGATCTACACCAGAGATACTCTACACCAGAGATACTCTACACCAGAGATACTCTACACCTATTCCTACACCAGATACTCTTCTTAAGATACTCTACAACCCTGTTACACCAGAAAATCTCACCAGAGATAACACCAGAGATACTCTACACCAGAGATAGTTACACCAGAATACCTACACCAGAGATACTCTCTCCAGGAACAGGGTTGAGAGTTAGAAACCTACCAGAGAGGGTCTCTCTCCAGGAACAGGGTACACCAGAATACTCTACACCAGAGATACTCTACACCAGATACTCTACACCAGAGATACTCTACACAGAGATTAGGAGATACTCTCACCAGGATACTCAGAGATAAAACCTACAGGAGGGTACTCTCACCAGGATAACACCAGGATACACCAGACTCTACACCAGAGATACTCTACACCAGAGATACTCTACACCAGGATTTCTCACCAGGAACACCAGAGGTTACACCAGAGATTAAAACCTACACCAGAGATACTCTCCAGGAACAGGGTTACACCAGAGATAGTTAAAACCTACAGGAGATACTCTCACCAGGAACAGAGGTTACACCAGAGATTCACCAGAACTCTCACCAGGAGGGTTTCTCTCCAGGAACAGGGTTGGATACACCAGAGATACTCTACACCTAACACCAGAGATACTCTACACCAGAGATACTCTACACAGACTCTACACCAGAGATACTCTACACCTACCAGAGATACTCCTAGAGAGATGTAGAGTACTGCTCTGTGTGTTGTATTTCTACCAGAGATCCTACCAGAGATGTAGAGTACTGCTCTGGGTGTTGTATTTCTACCTGCTCCTAGAGAGATGTAGAGTACTGCTACACCAGTGTTGTATTTCTACCTGCTCCTAGAGAGATGTAGAGTACTGCTCTGGGTGTCTACACCAGAGATTTCTACACCTGCTATTTCTACACTGCAGAGATACCTAGAGAGATCTAGAGTACTGCTCTGTGTGTTGTATTTCTACCAGAGATCCCAGAGAGATGTAGAGTACTGCTCTGTGTGTTGTATTTCTACCTGCTCTGACACCTGTCACCAGGGACCTCTACACGGAACCCACAGGACCAGGACTACACCAGGATTTCACTGAGGCCTTAAAACAAATAAGTGCCCCTTGTTCTGAGATAGAACACACTGCTTGAATGAACAGAATTAGACTCTATACTGCTTGATGAACAGAATTAGAACTCTACACCTGCTGAATCAACAGAATTAGATATACTACTGCTTGAATGAACAGAATTAGACTCTATACTGCTGAATGAACAGAATTAGACTCTATACTGCTGAACAACAGAATAAGACTCTAGGAACAGGGTTGAATGAACAGAATAAGACTCTATACTGCTTGAATGAACAGAATTAGACTATATACTGCTTGAATCAACAGAATAAGACTCTATACTGCTTGAATCAACAGAATAAGACTATATACTGCTTGAATCAACAGAATAAGACTATATACTGCTTGAATGGAGTTAGAATAAGACTCTATACTGCTTGAATCAACAGAATAAGACTATACACTGCTTGAATCAATAGAATACACTGCTTGAATGAACAGAATAAGACTCTATACTGCTTGAATCAACAGAATAAGACCATATACTGCCTGAATCAATAGAATACACTGCTTGAATGCTCCTAGAATAAGTACTGCTCTATACTGCTTGAAGAACAGAACAAGACTCTATGCTGCTTGAATGAACAGAATAAGACTATACACTGCTTGAATCAATAGAATACACTGCTTGAATGAACACCCAATAAGACTCTATACTGCTTGAATGAATAGAATAAGACTGAGATATACTGCTTGAATCAACAGAATAAGACTATATACTGCTTGAATCAATAGAATAAGACTATACACTGCTTGAATCAATAGAATAAGACTCTTTACTGCTTGAATGAATAGAATAAGACTGAATATACTGCTTGAATCAACAGAATAAGACTCTATACTGCTTGAATCAACAGAATAAGACTATATACTGCTTGAATCAATAGAATAAGACTCTATACTGCTTGAATCAACAGAATAAGACTCTATACTGCTTGAATCAACAGAATAAGACTATACACTGCTTGAATCAATAGAATACACTGCTGAATGAACAGAATAAGACTCTATACTGCTTGAATCAACAGAATAAGACTATATACTGCCTGAATCAATAGAATACACTGCTTGAATGAACAGAATAAGACTCTATACTGCTTGAATGAATAGAATAAGACTATATACTGCTTGAATCAACAGAATAAGACTATATACTGCTTGAATCAATAGAATAAGACTATACACTGCTTGAATCAATAGAATAAGACTCTATACTGCTTGAATGAATAGAATAAGACTATATACTGCTTGAATCAACAGAATAAGACCATATACTGCTTGAATGAACAGAATAAGACTATATGGCTTGAATCAACAGAATAAGACTCTATACTGCTTGAATCAACAGAATAAGACTATATACTGCTTGAATCAACAGAATAAGACTCTATACTGCTTGAATGAATAGAATAAGACTATATACTGCTTGAATCAACAGAATAAGACTATATACTGCTTGAATCAATAGAATAAGACTCTATACTGCTTGAATCAATAGAATACACTGCTTGAATGAACAGAATAAGACTCTATACTGCTTGAATGAATAGAATAAGACTATATACTGCTTGAATCAACAGAATAAGACTCTATACTGCTTGAATCAATAGAATAAGACTCTATACTGCTTGAATCAATAGAATAAGACTATATACTGCTTGAATCAATAGAATAAGACTATATACTGCTTGAATCAATAGAATAAGACTCTATACTGCTTGAATCAATAGAATACACTGCTTGAATGAACAGAATAAGACTATATGGCTTGAATCAATAGAATAAGACTCTATACTGCTTGAATCAACAGAATAAGACTATATACTGCTTGAATCAACAGAATAAGACTCTATACTGCTTGAATGAATAGAATAAGACTATATACTGCTTGAATCAACAGAATAAGACTATATACTGCTTGAATCAATAGAATAAGACTCTATACTGCTTGAATCAATAGAATAAAGACTATATATCAACAGAATAAGACTATATACTGCTTGAATCAATAGAATAAGACTCTATACTGCTTGAATCAATAGAATACACTGCTTGAATGAACAGAATAAGACTATATGCTGCTTGAATCAATAGAATAAGACTCTATACTGCTTGAATCAATAGAATACACTGCTTGAATGAACAGAATAAGACTATACTGCTTGAATCAATAGAATAAGACTCTATACTGCTTGAATCAACAGAATAAGACTATATACTGCTTGAATCAATATAATTAGACTATATGCTGCTTGTATTAGCATAATACGACTCTATACTGCTTGAATCAACAGTGTGTGTGTGGTATATGACTCTAATAAGTGTTTCTATATATATTACTGTAATAAACGTTTCTATATATATAACTGTAATAAACGTTTCTTTATATTACTGTAATAAACGTTTCTTTATATTACTGTAATAAACGTTTCTTTATATTACTGTAATAAACATTTCTTTATATTACTGTAATAAACACTTCTTTATATTACTGTAATAAACGTTTCTTTATATTACTGTAATAAACGTTTCTTTATATTACTGTAATAAACATTTCTTTATATTACTGTAATAAACGTTTCTTTATATTACTGTAATAAACATTTCTTTATATTACTGTAATAAACATTTCTTTATATTACTGTAATAAACGTTTCTTTATATTACTGTAATAAATTATTCTTTATATTACTGTAATAAATGTTTCTTTATATTACTGTAATAAATTATTCTTTATATTACTGTAATAAACATTTCTTTATATTACTGTAATAAACATTTCTTTATATTACTGTGGCTCTTGTGTTTGTATCAGTGTGTTCATATATTAACTTTACATTTCAACCCAGGTTACAACAGGGTGAGTTTCTAGCTCCTTGCCAACTTTGCAGTATTTTGTTATTTAAGTGTTATTTCTTACCTAGAAGATTGAGTTAGAAGGATGCTTCTTTGTCTTAGTGGATGTTCCTATTCTTGAACCTGCAAACCAGCCAACGTGAGGGAACGTACCCGCCGTGGGAAACCGTAAAGCAACAGCCTTTGGCAAAAAGGGCCCTCCTTGGTGATGGGAAGCCCGGATTGGTAATACGGGCCACCTTGGTGATGGGAAGCCCGGATTGGCAATACGGGCCTCCTTGGTGATGGGAAGCCTGGATCGGCAATACGGGCCTCCTTGGTGATGGGAAGCCCGGATCGGCAATACGGGCCTCCTTGGTGATGGGAAGCCTGGATAAATACGGGCCTCCTTGGTGATGGGAAGCCCCGGATTACTGTAATACGGGCCTCCTTGGTGATGGGAAGCCCCGGATCGGAGACAGACTTCAAACAGCTTTATCGCCCGGCTCCCGCTTCGAGATCAGGTCAGGAGGTACCTCTCGGTCGCTGGAGCAAAAACCCTGTGCTACCCTGGGGATGGAGGACATTAGATCAGGTCAGGAGGTACCTGCGCCTTCGTCCTCTGTTCTAAATGTTTCTTTATATTCTGGAATGGCTTCTTCATTGGTGAATGAGGCTTCATTGGTTATAGGAGGCTTCATTGGTTATAGGAGGCTTCATTGGTTATAGGAGGGGTGAGTTTTGGCCTTGCCAACTTTGGAGGCTTTTGTTATTTAAGTGGTTATAGGAGGCTCGAAGATTGAGTTAGGGATGGAGGATTCTTAATGGAAAACCCTCTCTGGGCAAAGTCCTCAATGGAAAACCCTCCCTGAATCAAGCCGTAGGAATGGCAAACCAGCTGTTGTCTTATGGAGGGAAGAAATGGAAAACCCGTGCTACCCCGACTGGAATGGAAAACCCTGTGCTACCCTGGGGATGGAGGACATTAGGAATGGAAAACCCTGTGCTACCCTGGGGATGGAGGACATTAGGAATGGAAAACCCTGTGCTACCCTGGGGATGGAGGACATTAGGAATGGAAAACCCTGTGCTACCCTGGGGATGGAGGACATTAGGAATGGAAAACCCTGTGCTACCCTGGGGATGGAGGACATTAGGTATGGAAAACCCTGTGCTACCCTGGGGATGGAGGACATTAGGAATGGAAAACCCTGTGCTACCCTGGGGATGGAGGACATTAGGAATGGAAAACCCTGTGCTACCCTGGGGATGGAGGACATTAGGAATGGAAAACCCTGTGCTACCCTGGGAATGGAGGACATTAGGAATGGTAGCTAGATCAGACTGGAAACAGGAGACATTAGGAATGGTAGCTAGGATCGACTGAAACAGGACGACATCAGGAATGGAGGCTAGCATCGACTGAAACAGGACGACATTAGGAATGGTAGCTAGGATCGACTGAAACAGGACGACATTAGGAATGGTAGCTAGGATCGACTGAAACAGGACGACATTAGGAATGGTAGCTAGGATCGACTGAAACAGGACGACATTAGGAATGGTAGCTAGGATCGACTGAAACAGGACGACATTAGGAATGGTAGCTAGGATCGACTGAAACAGGACGACATTAGGAATGGTAGCTAGGATCGACTGAAACAGGACGACATTAGGAATGGTAGCTAGGATCGACTGAAACAGGACGACATTAGGAATGGTAGAATGGTAGCTAGGATCGACTGAAACAGGACGACATTAGGAATGGTAGCTAGGATCGACTGAAACAGGACGACATTAGGAATGGTAGCTAGGATCGACTGAAACAGGACGACATTAGGAATGGTAGCTAGGATCGACTGAAACAGACTGAAACCCGTGCATTAAAAAAAAACAAGACATTAAGAAATTGTGCAATCTGGTTTGCTTAATATAAGACATTTGACATGATTCATATTTTTTAACTTTTGATACTTAAGTATATTTAAAACGAAATACTTTTAGACTTACTCAAGTAGTAGCCTTGAGTCATTTTCTATTATTACGGTATCTTTACTTTTAAGTATGACATTTGGGTATTTTTCTCACCACTCTTGTCTCTGTTATGTACCTCTGGGACGCAATGCGCACTCCGCTCCCCTAGATGGCGCTGTACATTACTTCCCAATGGCAGAAGTCCTAATGTGTTGTCGTTAGCACACACCGTTGTGTGCTTGTTTGCTGTCGAACGGAGAGGAGGTAGAAATATGACAGGGAAACGAAAAACTAAATCTACTCCTCAGGTATTGTCAGACCCATAAAGATTTTTTTATCGGAGCAATGATAGGATGGTTTTAGCCAGCGAGTTATGTAGCAAGGGGGAATTTTTGTCTTGCGTTACAAAACACGGATGGGCCACTATGGCATCTACATGACTGTCTTAACTAGCTAACAAACTAAACGTGTCTCTAAATAGTTTCATTTTTACATTTTTTTTTTGTTGCAGTTAGCTTCGGTTATATTACTGTTTTCCCAAGATAGTGTAGCCAGATCATTATATTAGTATAACTAGCTAACAAGCTTACAACCAAATTACCGTCCATTGACAGTATACCATGAGCTTTTTAAAGAGGGAGCTGCTCAGGGTAACGTTCATTAGCGCACACCGTTATCAAAACGATTTGCAACGGGAAAACCAGCGTTTCTTTTTCTTTGTAATTCAGTGGCGCGTTCAGCAGGACTCAACGTTTTGGAACATTCAGATAGAAATAGGCAATGTAGAACAAACATGCCTCTGACATGTTAGAATAAGTAATCACATCTTCTTTATTCAAGGCATTTTATATCTGCTACTAAACGTGGTCCCGGGAGTCCCTCCCCTTTCTCAGTCTGTTTATTCAGTTTGGTTTCTAATGAATACACCCAGTTATCAAACCACATCGTAAAACTTGACTCAATCAGTTGTAATGTCGTCAGCTGTTTACACTAGCTAGTGAATTGAATTTCACCAACAGTTCTTCTTTAGGAGTCAGATTCTGCCGACGGGCAGAAGAAATGCCGTCCGGAGGAGCCGACAGCGAGACCGACTACCGCTGAGGTACCGACCAGACTGAGGGAGGAGGTGGAGAGACTCTATAAACTGACGATGCCTGAAGACTTCTACCTCTTCTGGGACTTCTGCTCCCTGCTCAGCCCCGATAACCCCCGGGGTAGGTTACCCACTCACCCAGTCCCGATAACCCCCGGGGTAGGTTACCCACTCACCCAGCCCTGATAACACCTGGGGTAGGTTACCCACTCACCCAGCCCTGATAACCCCCGGGGTAGGTTACCCACTCACCCAGCCCCCGGGGTAGGTTACCCACTCACCCAGCCCTGATAACCCCTAGGGTAGGTTACCCACTCACCCAGCCCTGACAACCCCTGGGGTAGGTTACCCACTCACCCAGCCCTGACAACCCCGGGGTAGGTTACCCACTCACCCAGCCCCGACAACCCCGGGGTAGGTTACCCACTCACCCAGCCCCGATAACCCCGGGGTAGGTTACCCACTCAACCCCCACCCAGCCCGATAACCCCGGGGTAGGTTACCCACTCACCCAGCCCTGACAACCCCCAGGGTAGGTTACCCACTCACCCACAACCAGCCCGATAACCCCGGGGTAGGTTACCCACTCACCCAGCCCTGACAACCCCGGGGTAGGTTACCCACTCACCCAGCCCCGATAACCCCGGGGTAGGTTACCCACTCACCCAGCCCTGACAACCCCGGGGTAGGTTACCCACTCACCCAGCCCTGCCCCGGGGTAGGTTACCCACTCACCCAGCCCTGATAACCCCGGGGTAGGTTACCCACTCACCCAGCCCTGACAACCCCCAGGGTAGGTTACCCACTCACCCAGCCCCGATAACCCCGGGTAGGTTACCCACTCACCCAGCCCTGATAACCCCGGGGTAGGTTACCCACTCACCCAGCCCCGATAACCCCGGGGTAGGTTACCCACTCACCCAGCCCTGATAACCCCGGGGTAGGTTACCCACTCACCCAGCCCTGATAACCCCTGGGGTAGGTTACCCACTCACCACAGCCCTGATAACCCCGGGGTAGGTTACCCACTCACCCAGCCCTGATAACCCCGGGGTAGGTTACCCACTCACCCAGCCCTGATAACCCCCGGGGTAGGTTACCCACTCACCCAGCCCTGGGGTAACCCCCCCCAGCCCTGGGGTAGGTTACCCACTCACCCAGCCCGATAACCCCAGGGGTAGGTTACCCACCCACCAGCCCTGACAACCCCGGGGTAGGTTACCCACTCACCCAGCCACGGGGTAGGTGAGTCCAACAACCCCTGGGGTAGGTTACCCACTCACCAGCCCCGATAACCCCGGGGTAGGTAAAACAACCAGCAAGACTCTAGTCAGTCCTGTCTGTACACTCTGTATCATATTAGCAGTCAACAGCCTGAAACACATAGAAACACGCTATCTTATTAGCATTTAACAGCCTGAAACACATAGAAACATGCTATCTTATTAGCATTCAACAGCCTGAAACACGCTATCATATTAGCATTCAACAGCCTGAAACACATAGAAACACGCTATCTTATTAGCATTCAACAGCCTGAAACACATAGAAACACGCTATCTTATTAGCGTTCAACAGCCTGAAACACGCTATCTTATTAGCATTCAACAGCCTGAAACACGCTATCTTATTAGCATTAAACAGCCTGAAACACGCTATTTTAGAATCATATTGACCACATATAATTCCCCTCTCTAGCCCTGAAGGAAATCCTGGGTTTGAGG
This sequence comes from Oncorhynchus tshawytscha, assembly GCF_018296145.1. Lineage (NCBI taxonomy): Eukaryota > Metazoa > Chordata > Actinopteri > Salmoniformes > Salmonidae > Oncorhynchus > Oncorhynchus tshawytscha. Next base: position 51,235 of record NW_024609564.1, read on the forward strand.
TTGGTTGGCCCGTTTGACATTCTGGCGGAGGCCCACCTAGCTCAGCCACCCCGGGGCCCAACTACCACCTACACTGGACCCACGACCCCCAGCCAGACCCCTGGGGTAGGTTACCCATGGAGACAACCTGATAACACCTGGGTTACTACAGGTAATGACCCTCCTACACCCGGTTACTACAGGTAGGGGTTACAGGTAGGGGTTACTACAGGTAATGACCAGTCCTACACCTGGGTTACTACAGGTAGGGGTTACTACCTACAGGTAGGGGTTACTACTGACAGGCCCTGGTTAACCCCTACAGGTAATGGTCCTACACCTGGGTTACTACAGGTAATGACCCTCCTACACATGGGTTACTACAGGTATTACACATGGGCATTCCTACACAGTTACTACCTGAAACACATGGGTTACTACAGGAAACACAGCTATAACCCTTAGGGGTTACACATAGGGGTTACTACAGGTAATGACCATCCTACAGCCTGGGTTACTACAGGTTACTATTAGGTAGGGGTTACAACAGCCTGTTACACATAGAAACAGGGCTACAGCTCCATGTTACTACAGGTAGGGGTTACCATTCACTACACACAGGTTGCCAACAGGATAGAAACAGCTCAGGTTACTACAGGAAGGTTACTACAGGTAGCATTACACATGGGTTACTACAGGTAGGGGTTACTACAGGTAAACCCTCCTGAAACAGGGGTTACTACACTACAGAGGTTACTAGGTAGGGGTTACTACTACAGGTAGGGGTTACAGCCCTCCTACACAGGGGTTACTACAGGTAGGGGGTTACTACAGGTTAAACCAGGTAGGGGTTACTACAACCCTGGGGTTACTACAGGTTACTACAGGTTACTATTTTACAGGTTACTAATCCACATGGGTTAGGTTACTATAGGTAGGGGTTACTACAGCAACATGTTACTACAGGTAGGGGTTACTACTAGGGGGTAGGGATTACTACAGAAGGTTATACAGGTAGGGGTTACTACAGGTAGGGCTTACTACAGGAAGGCATACAGCTACAGGTTGCCATAGGAAGGCATTACTACAGCTACAGGTTACTACAGCCTAAGGTTACTACAGGAAGGGGTTGCTACCTTACTACAGGAAGGCAGATTACTACAGGAAGGTGCAGATTTACTACAGCTACAGGTTACTATAGGAAGGTGTTACTACAGGAAGGTGTTACTACAGGAAACATGCTACAGGAAGGTGTTACTACAGCAGGTTGTTATTACACTACAGATTACTACAGGAATGTTACTACAGCTACAGGTTACTACAGGAAGGTGTTACTACAGGAACACCCTACAGGTTACTACAGGAAGGCGTTGCTAGGCATTGCTGCAGATTACTTAGGGTTACTACAGCTACAGGTTACTACAGGAAGGGGTTACTACAGGTAATGGTGTTACTACAGGGTTACTACTTACTACAGGTAATGACCATTACAGGTTACTACACCTACAGCTACAGGTTACTACAGGATGGGTTACTACAGCTACAGATTACTACAGGTAGGGGTTACTACAGCTACAGGTAAGGTTACTACAGCTAGGGTTACTACAGGTAGGGGTTACTACAGCTACAGGTTACTACAGGTAATGACTGTCCTACACATGGGTTACTACAGGTCTTACTAGGCATTACTACAGCTACAGGTTACTACAGGTAATGGCTACACATGGGTTACTACAGGCTACAGGGGTTACTACAGGTATGCCTCTAGGAAGGCATTACTACAGCTACAGGTTACTACAGGAAGTTACTACAGCTACAGATTACTACAGGAAGGCATTGGTTACTACAGGTTACTACAGCTACAGGTTACTATAGGAAGGTGTTACTACAGCTACAGGTTACTACAGGAAGGCGTTACTACAGCACAGGTTACTACAGGAAGGGCAGGTTACTACAGGAAGGGGTACTACAGCTACAGGTTACTACAGGAAGGGTTACTACAGCTACAGGTTACTACAGCTACTACAGGAAGAGGTTACTACAGGAAAGGTTACATAGGAAGGTTTAGCTACAGGTTACTACAGGAAGGTGTTACTACAGGTTACTACAAGGCATTGTTACTACAGGGTTACTACAGGAAGGGTTACTACAGGAAGGGTTACTACAGGTAGGGTTACTACACTACAGCTACAGGTTACTACAGGAAGGCGTTACTACAGGTTACTACAGGTTACTACAGGAAGGGTTACTACAGTTACTACAGGAAGGCATTACTACAGCTACAGGTTACTACAGGAAGGTGTTACTACAGCTACAGGTTACTACAGGAAGGCGTTACTACAGCTACAGGTTACTACACAGGGGTTACTACAGCAGGTTACTACAGGAAGGGTTACTACAGGCTACAGATTACTACAGGAATGCGTTACTACAGCTACAGGTTACTACAGGAATGGGTTACTACAGGAAGGGTTTACAGCTACAGGTTACTACAGGAGGGCATTACTACAGCTACAGGTTACTACAGGAAGGCGTTACTACAGCTACAGTTTACTCCAGGAAGGCATTACTACAGGAAGGCGTTACTACAGCTACAGGTTACTACAGGAAGGCGTTACTGCAGGAAGGCGTTACTGCAGCTACAGGTTACTATAGGAAGGTGTTACTACAGGAAGGGGTTACTACAGCTACAGGTTACTACAGGAAGGGTGTTACTACAGCTACAGGTTACTACAGGAATGTTACTACAGCTACATGGGTTACTACAGGAAGGCGTTACTACAGGAAGGGGTTACTACAGCTACAGGTTACTACAGGAAGGCGTTACTACAGCTACAGGTTACTACAGGAAGGCGTTACTACAGCTACAGGTTACTACAGGAAAGGGTTACTACAGCTACAGGTTACTACAGGAAGGCGTTACTACAGCTTCAGGTTACTACAGGAAGGCGTTACTACAGCTTCAGGTTACTACAGGAAGGCATTACTACAGCTACAGGTTACTACAGGAAGGCGATACTACAGCTACAGGTTACTATAGGAAGGTGTTACTACAGCTACAGGTTACTACAGGAAGGCGTTGCTCCAGGAAAGGGTTACTACAGCTACAGGAAGGCGTTACTACAGCTACAGGTTACTACAGGAAGGGGTTACTACAGGAAGGGGTTACTACAGGAAGGGTTACTACAGCTACAGGACAGGAAGGGTTACTACAGGAAGGGTTACTACAGGTTACTAGCTACACTACAGGAAGGCATTACTACAGCTACAGGTTACTACAGGAAGGCGTTACTACAGCAGGTTACTACAGGAAGGTTACTACAGGTTACTACAGGAAGGTGTTACTACAGGAAGAGGTTACTACAGGAAGGTGTTACTACAGGAAGGGTTACTACAGCTACAGGTTACTACAGGAAGGCGTTACTACAGCTACAGGTTACTATAGGAAGGTGTTACTACAGCTACAGGTTACTACAGGAAGGCGTTACTACAGCTACAGGTTACTACAGTTACTACAGCACAGGTTACTACAGGAAGGGTTACTACAGCTACAGGTTACTACAGGAAGGGTTACTACAGCTACAGGTTACTACAGGAAGGCGTTACTACAGCAGGTTACTACAGGAAGGTGTTACTACAGGAAGGGGTTACTACAGCTACAGGTTACTACAGGAAGGCGTTACCACAGAAGGCGTTGCTACAGGTTACTACAGGAAGGCGTTACTACAGATTCGGGTTACTACAGGAAGGCATTACTACAGCTACAGGTTACTACAGGAAGGCGTTACTACAGCTACAGGTTACTACAGGAAGGCGTTACTACAGCAACAGGTTACTACAGGAAGGTGTTACTACAGGAAGGCGTTACTACAGCTACAGGTTACTACAGGAAGGTGTTACTACAGCTACAGGTTACTACAGGAAGGCGTTGCTACAGCTACAGGAAGGGTTACTACAGCTACAGGTTACTACAGGAAGGCGTTACTACAGGAAGGCGTTACTACAGCTACAGGTTACTACAGGAAGGCGTTACTACAGCTACAGGTTACTACAGGAAGGCGTTACTACAGCTACAGGTTACTACAGGAAGGGTTACTACAGCTACAGGTTACTACAGGAAGGCGTTACTACAGCTACAGGTTACTACAGGAAGGCGTTACTACAGCTACAGGTTATTACAGGAAGGCGTTACTACAGCTACAGGGTACTACAGGAAGGCGTTACTACAGGATGGCGTTGCTACAGGAAAGGGTTACTAGAGCTACAGGTTACTACAGGAAGGCGTTACTACAGGAAGAAGTTACTACAGCTACAAGGTACTACAGGAAGGGGTTACTACAGGAAGGGGTTACTACAGGAAGGGGTTACTACAGCTACAGGTTACTACAGGAAAGGGTTGCTAGAGCTACAGGTTACTACAGGAAGGCGATACTACAGCTACAGGTTACTATAGGAAGGTGTTACTACAGCTACAGGTTACTACAGGAAGGCGTTGCTACAGGAAAGGGTTACTACAGCTACAGGTTATTACAGGAAAGGATGGTTACTACAGCTACAGGTTACTATAGGAAGGTGCAGGAAGTGGGTTACTACAGCTGACAGGTTACTATCAGTAAAGAGTTTCCTAAGTAGTAACCTAAGGTAGCATTGTTTAAAGTGGCTAGTGATATATTGACATCATTTCCCCAATTCCCATGATTAAAGTGGCAGAGTAGAGTCCTGTCATTGATGATCTTTATGGCCTTCCTGTAACATCTGGGCCTTGAGATAGGTCGGTAGCTTTGTGTCCTGGAGGGCAGGTGGTTTGATCTTTATGGCCTTCCCGGACAGGTGCAGACCTCACTACCCTCTGGAGAGCCTTACGGTTGTGGGCGGAGCAGTTGCCGTACCAGACGGTGATACAGCCCGCCAGGATGCTCTCATTGTGCATCTGTAGAAGTTTGTGAGTGCTTTTGGTGACAAGCCGAATTTCTTCAGCCTCCTGATTCGGTTTGTCTGTGATGTATGCCGAGGAACTTAAAACTTGCTACCCTCTCCACTACTGGTCCATCGATGTGGATAGGGGGGTTCCCTCTGCTGTGGAGTTCATCTCCTCTGCTGTTTCCTGGTTGAAGAGGCGCTGCTGCGCCTTCTTCACGATGCTGTCTGTGTGAGTGGACCAACCCGGTTTGTCTGTGATGTGTATGCCGAGGAACTTAAAACTTGCTACCCTCTCCACTACTGGTCCATCGATGTGGATAGGGGGGGGTGTTCCCTCTGCTGTTTCCTGAAGTGCTACGGGGCAGTACAGCTCAGACCTTAGCTTTCTTGGGAACAGGAACAATGGTGGCCCTCTTGAAGCATGTGGGAACAGCAGACTTAGGGACAGAATCCCTTCCGTAAACACACCGGCCAGCTGGTCTGAACAGCATGCTCTCCAGATGGGGGCGGCTGGGGATCCCTATTTGGGTCTGGGCCTGCAGCCTTCATGATGACGGAGGGTTAACACGTTTAAATGTCTTACTCACCTCGGCTGCAGTGAAGGAGAGTAAACACACCGCATGTTTTATTTGCGGGCCGTTTAAATGTGTCAGTGGCACTGTATTGTCCTCAAAGTGGGCAAAAAGTTATTTAGTCTGCCTGGGAGCAGACATCCTGGTCCGTGACTGGGCTGGATTTCTTCCTGCAGTCCGTGATTGACTGTAGACCCTGCCACATGCCTCTTGTGTCTGAGCCGTTGAATTGAGATTCTACTTTGTCTCTGTACTGACGCTTAGCTTGTTTGATAGCCTTGCGGAGGGAATAGCTGCACAGCTACAGGTTACTACAGGAAGGCGTTACTACAGGATCCCTTTAGAGAGAGGACCAGCATCCCTTTAGAGAGAGGAACAGCATCCCTTTAGAGAGAGGAACAGCATCCCTTTAGAGAGAGGACCAGCATCCCTTTAGAGAGAGGACCAGCATCCCTTTAGAGAGAGGACCAGCATCCCTTTAGAGAGAGGACCAGCATCCCTTTAGAGAGAGGAACAGCATCCCTTTAGAGAGAGGAACAGCATCCCTTTAGAGAGAGAGGAGCAGCATCCCTTTAGAGAGAGAGAACAGCATCCCTTTAGAGAGAGGAACAGCATCCCTTTAGAGAGAGGAACAGCATCCCTTTAGAGAGAGGAGCAGCATCCCTTTAGAGAGAGAGGAGCAGCATCCCTTTAGAGAGAGGAACAGCATCCCTTTAGAGAGAGGAACAGCATCCCTTTAGAGAGATTGGAACAGCATCCCTTTAGAGAGAGGAACAGCATCCCTTTAGAGAGAGGAACAGCATCCCTTTAGAGAGAGGAAGAGCATCCCTTTAGAGAGAGAGGAACAGCATCCCTTTAGAGAGAGGAACAGCATCCCTTTAGAGAGAGGACCAGCATCCCTTTAGAGGGAGGAGCAGCATCACCTTACAGAGAGGAACAGCATCCCTTTACAACATGGTCATATTAATCTCCACCTCTGTTTTTCAGAGATAGTCCGGACTCCCTGCCTGTGTTCCTAGGGGAGAATGAAGCCAAGAAGGGCTGTACCATCACGCAGATGGGGGACAACATGTTTGCTGCTGTCCAGTGAGTGTCCTCCACTAACTAACACACGGACCATCTAAACTAACACAACGACAAGAGAATCCACTGGTTGGTGTGGTCATGGGATGGGACAGAGATGGTGTGGTCATGGGATGTGACAGAGATGGTGTGGTCATGGGATGTGACAGAGATGGTGTGGTCATGGGATGTGGCAGAGATGGTGTGGTCATGGGATGTGGCAGAGATGGTGTGGTCATGGGATGTGACAGAGATGGTGTGGTCATGGGATGTGACAGAGATGGTGTGGTCATGGGATGTGACAGAGATGGTGTGGTCATGGGATGTGACAGAGATGGTGTGGTCATGGGATGTGACAGAGATGGTGTGGTCATGGGATGTGACAGAGATGGTGTGGTCATGGGATGTGACAGAGATGGTGTGGTCATGGGATGTGACAGAGATGGTGTGGTCATGGGATGTGACAGAGATGGTGTGGTCATGGGATGTGGTAGAGATGGTGTGGTCATGGGATGTGACAGAGATGGTGTGGTCATGGGATGTGGTCATGGGATGTGTGGTCATGGGATGACAGAGATGTGTGGTCATGGGATGTGACAGAGATGGTGTGGTCATGGGATGTGGCAGAGATGGTGTGGTCATGGGATGTGGCAGAGATGGTGTGGTCATGGGATGTGACAGAGATGGTGTGGTCATGGGATGTGGCAGAGATGGTGTGGTCATGGGATGGGGCAGAGATGGTGTGGTCATGGGATGTGGCAGAGATGGTGTGGTCATGGGATGTGGCAGAGATGGTGTGGTCAGAGATGGTGTGGTCATGGGATGGGACAGAGATGGTGTGGTCATGGGATGTGTGGTCAGGGATGGTGTGGTCATGGGATGTGACAGAGATGGTGTGGTCATGGGATGTGGACAGAGATGGTGTGGTCATGGGATGTGACAGAGATGGTGTGGTCATGGGATGTGACAGAGATGGTGTGGTCATGGGATGTGACAGAGATGGTGTGGTCATGGGATGTGACAGAGATGGTGTGGTCATGGGATGTGACAGAGATGGTGTGGTCATGGGATGTGACAGAGATGGTGTGGTCATGGGATGTGGCAGAGATGGTGTGGTCATGGGATGTGGCAGAGATGGTGTGGTCATGGGATGTGGCAGAGATGGTGTGGTCATGGGATGTGGCAGAGATGGTGTGGTCATGGGATGTGGCAGAGATGGTGTGGTCATGGGATGTGGACAGAGATGGTGTGGTCATGGGATGGGTAGAGATGGTGTGGTCATGGGATGGGCAGAGATGGTGTGGTCATGGGATGTGGCAGAGATGGTGTGGTCATGGGATGGGTGGACAGAGATGGTGTGGTCATGGGATGGGGCAGAGATGGTGTGGTCATGGGATGGGGCAGAGATGGTGTGGTCATGGGATGTGGCAGAGATGGTGGTCATGGGATGTGGACAGAGATGGTGTGGTCATGGGATGTGGCAGAGATGGTGTGGTCATGGGATGTGGTAGAGATGGTGTGGTCATGGGATGTGGCAGAGATGGTGTGGTCATGGGATTGGACAGAGATGGTGTGGTCATGGGATGTGGCAGAGATGGTGTGGTCATGGGATGTGGCAGAGATGGTGTGGTCATGGGATGGGGCAGAGATGGTGTGGTCATGGGATGGGGCAGAGATGGTGTGGTCATGGGATGTGGCAGAGATGGTGTGGTCATGGGATGTTCCTCATCACCGATGGTGTGGTCAGAGATGGTGTGGTCATGGGATGGGACAGCGATGGTGTGGTCATGGGATCTCCTCCCTGGGATGGGACAGAGATGGTGTGGTCATGGGATGTGACAGAGATGGTGTGGTCATGGGATGGGACAGAGATGGTGTGGTCATGGGATGTCCCAGAGATGGTGTGGTCATGAGATGTGGCAGAGATGGTGTGGTCATGGGATGTGGCAGAGATGGTGTGGTCATGGGATGTGGCAGAGATGGTGTGGTCATGGGATGTCAGAGATGGTGTGGTCATGGGATGTGGCAGAGATGGTGTGGTCATGGGATGTGGCAGAGATGGTGTGGTCATGGGATGTGACAGAGATGACTGCTCTCCTCCTCCCTCCCCCCGCCTGCTTCATCAAGACTTATTCTCTTTTTCCCTCGCCATCCCCTCTCTCCTCCCTCACCGTCACCTCCCTCGCTCTCTTCCCTCACCGTCCCCCCCCGCTCTCCTCCCTCACCGTCACCCCCCTCTCTCCTCCCTCACCTCCCCCCCCTCCTCCCCTCACCGTCCCCCCCCCCCCCCCTCACCGTCCCCCCGCTCTCCTCCCTCACCGTCCCCCCGCTCTCCTCCCTCACCGTCCCCCCGCTCTCCTCCCTCACCGTCCCCCCCCTCTCTCCTCCCCTCACCCCCCCCCCCTCTCCTCCCTCACCGTCCCCCCCCTCACCTCCCTCTCCTCCCGCCCCCCCGCTCTCCTCCCTCACCGTCCCCCCCCTCTCCTCCCTCCTCCCCCCCGCTCTCCCCCTCACCGTCCCCCTCGCTCTCCTCCCTCACCCCCCCCGCTCTCCCCCCTCCCCCCCCCCGCTCTCCTCCTCACCCCCCCCCGCTCTCCTCCCTCACCGTCCCCCCCGCTCTCCTCCCTCACCGTCCCCCCGCTCTCCTCCCTCACCGTCCCCCCCGCTCTCCTCCCTCACCACCCCCCCGCTCTCCTCCCTCACCGTCCCCCCCCTCCTCCCTCACCGTCCCCCTGCCTCCTCCCTCACCGTCCCCCCCTCTCCTCCCTCACCCCCCCCCTCCTCCCTCCTCCCCCCGTCCCCCCCCGCTCTCCTCCCTCACCGTCCCCCCCCGCTCTCCTCCCTCACCGTCCCCCCCTCTCTCCTCCCTCACCGTCCCCCCGCTCTCCTCCCTCACCCCTCCCCCTGCTCCCCCCTCACCGTCCCCCTCCTCCCTCACCTCACCCCCCCTCCTCCCTCCTCCCCCCTCTCTCCTCCCTCACTGTCCCGTCTCTCTCCCATCTCTGCCCAAACTCTCCCTCCTCTTCTCTCTCCTTCAGTCTGTTTCTGGGGAGGAAGAGGAAGGAGAGGGGCGGGCGTAAGGAAGGGGGCAAGGCTCTGGATAACCTGGAGGAGGAGTTAAGAGAGAGGGCGGAGTCTCTGGGCTTTTCCCTGGAGCAGAAGACCAAAGGCATGAAGCAGAGAGACAAGAAGGTAACACCCCGTACTGAGACGGTACGTAACACCCCGTACTGAGACGGTACTAGAAGGTAACACCCCGTACTGAGACGGTACTAGAAGGTAACACCCCGTACTGAGACGGTACTAGAAGGTAACACCCCGTACTGAGACGGTACTAGAAGGTAACACCCCGTACTGACGGTACTAGAAGGTAACACCCCGTACTGAGACGGTACTAGAAGGTAACACCCCGTACTACTACTAGAAGGTAACACCCCGTACTGAGACGGTACTAGAAGGTAACACCCCGTACTGAGACGGTACTAGAAGGTAACACCCCGTACTGAGACGGTACTAGAAGGTGAGACACCCCGTACTGAGACGGTACTAGAAGGTCCGGTACTGAGAGTACAGAAGGTAACACCCCGTACTGAGACGGTACTAGAAGGTAACACCCCGTACTGAGACGGTACTAGAAGGTAACACCCCGTACTGAGACGGTACTAGAAGGTAACACCCCGTACTGAGACGGTACTAGAAGGTGACAGTCTAACCGCCCCCTGTCCATGTCCAGGTTGTCACCAAGACGTTCCATGGAGCCGGCCTGGTGGTTCCTGTTGATCAGAATGATGTTGGTTACCGGGAGCTGCCGGAGACAGACGGTAAGACTCTGCAACACTCTAGAACACTCTAGAACACTCTAGAACACTCTAGAACACTCTAGAACAGTGGCAACTAGGTTTGGTCTCGGGCCAATGTCTTTGGTATCTCAGTGGGCCAGAACATAATTTGTTTATAATATAAACCCAATGCAAAGGCCTACACTACAAGTAGAACACTGTAGAACCCCTTGAACACTCCAGAACACTCCATACCACTGTAGAATACTCTAGAACCACTAAAATACTCCAGACCACTGTAGAATACTCTAGAACCACTAGAATACTCCAGAACACTGTAGAATACTCTAGAACCACTAGAATACTCCAGAACCACTGTAGAATACTCTAGAACCACTAGAATACTCCATACCACTGTAGAACCACTAGAATACCCCAGAACACTGTAGAATACTCTAGAACCACTAGAATACCCCAGAACACTGTAGAATACTCTAGAACCACTAGAATACCCCAGAACACTGTAGAATACTCTAGAACCACTAGAATACTCCAGAACACTGTAGAATACTCTAGAACCACTAGAATACTCCAGAACACTGTAGAATACTCTAGAACCACTAGAATACTCCAGAACACTGTAGAATACTCTAGAACCACTAGAATACCCCAGAACACTGTAGAATACTCTAGAACCACTAGAATACCCCAGAACACTGTAGAATACTCTAGAACCACTAGAATACCCCAGAACACTGTAGAATACTCTAGAACCACTAGAATACCCCAGAACACTGTAGAATACTCTAGAACCACTAGAATACCCCAGAACACTGTAGAATACTCTAGAACCACTAGAATACCCCAGAACACTGTAGAATACTCTAGAACCACTAGAATACCCCAGAACACTGTAGAATACTCTAGAACCACTAGAATACCCCAGAACACTGTAGAATACTCTAGAACCACTAGAATACCCCAGAACACTGTAGAATACTCTAGAACCACTAGAATACTCCAGAACACTGTAGAATACTCTAGAACCACTAGAATGCTCCATACCACTGTAGAATACTCTAGAACCACTAGAATACTCCAGACCACTGTAGAATACTCTAGAACCACTAGAATACTCCAGAACACTGTAGAATACTCTAGAACCACTAGAATACTCCAGACCACTGTAGAATACTCTAGAACCACTAGAATACTCCAGACCACTGTAGAATACTCTAGAACCACTAGAATCCTCCAGAACACTGTAGAATACTCTAGAACCACTAGAATACTCCAGAACACTGAAGAATACTCTAGAACCACCTAGAATACCCCAGAACAGGTTTCAGAAACACATAGATGTTATTCACACTATGTCCCCCCCCAACCTCTCCCCCCGGTTTACTACATCTGGTGTGTGTGTGTGTGTGTGTACGGTACGAGTATGAAGAGGCTGTGTAAGGCCATAGCGGAGGCCAGGTGTGATGAAGACAGGATGAAGGCTTTCGGCCCGCTGCAGGAGATGATCACCTTCGTCCAGTTCGCTAACGACGAGTGTGACTACGGCATGGGGCTGGAGCTGGGCATAGACCTCTTCTGTTACGGATCACAGGTACACACACACACACACACACACACACCTCAACACATGGGGCTGGAGCTGGGCATAGACCTCTTCTGTTACGGATCACAGGTACACACACACACACACACACACACACACACACACACACACACACACACACACACACATGGGGCTGGAGCTGGGCATAGACCTCTTCTGTTACGGATCACAGGTACACACACACACACACACACACACACCTCACACGGGGCTGGAGCTGGGCATAGACCTCTTCTGTTACGGATCACAGGTACACACACACACACACACACACACACACACACACACACACACAGGGCTGGAGCTGGGCATAGACCTCTTCTGTTACGGATCACACACACACACACACACACACACACACACACACACACACACACACATGGGGCTGGAGCTGGGCATAGACCTCTTCTGTTACGGATCACAGGTACACACACACACACACACACACACACACACGGGGCTGGAGCTGGGCATAGACCTCTTCTGTTACGGATCACAGGTACACACACACACACACACACACACACACACACACACACGGGGCTGGAGCTGGGCATAGACCTCTTCTGTTACGGATCACAGGTACACACACACACACACACACACACACACACACACACACACACACACAGCACATAGACCTCTTCTGTTACGGATCACAACACACGGGGCTGGAGCTGGGCATAGACCTCTTCTGTTACGGATCACAGGTACACACACACACACACACACACACACACACACACTCTTCACACACACACACACACGTCAACACACTGCTGGAGCTGGAACACACTGGTGTAGATCACAGTGTAGAGCCACCAACAGACATTAACACGGGGCTGTAGATCTCAGTGTAGAGCCACCAACAGACATTAACACTATGGTGTAGATCTCAGTGTAGAGCCACCAACAGACATTAACACTATGGGGCTCAGTGTAGGCATAGACCTCTTCTGGTTAGATCTCAGTGTAGAGCCACCAACAGACATTAACACTATGGTGTAGATCTCAGTGTAGAGCCACCAACAGACATTAACACTATCACAGTGTAGATCTCAGTGTAGAGCCACCAACAGACACACTATGGTGTAGATCTCAGTGTAGAGCCACCAACAGACATTAACACTATGGTGTAGATCTCAGTGTAGAGCCACCAACAGACATTAACACTATGGTGTAGATCTCAGTGTAGAGCCACCAACAGACATTAACACTATGGTGTAACAGATCTCAGTGTAGAGCCACCAACAGACATTAACACTATGGTGTAGATCTCAGTGTAGAGCCACCAACAGACATTAACACTATGGTGTAGATCTCAGTGTAGAGCCACCAACAGACATTAACTATGGTGTAGATATGGTGTAGAGCCACCAACAGACATTAACACTATGGTGTAGATCTCAGTGTAGAGCCACAGACAACAGACATTAACACTATGGTGTAGATCTCAGTGTAGAGCCACCAACAGACATTAACACTATGGTGTAGATCTCAGTGTAGAGCCACCAACAGACATTAACACTATGGTGTAGATCTCAGTGTAGAGCCACCAACAGACATTAACACTATGGTGTAGATCTCAGTGTAGAGCCACCAACAGACATTAACACTATGGTGTAGATCTCAGTGTAGAGCCACCAACAGACATTAACACTATGGTGTAGATCTCAGTGTAGAGCCACCAACAGACATTAACACTATGGTGTAGATCTCAGTGTAGAGCCACCAACAGACACTATGGTGTAGATCTCAGTGTAGAGCCACCAACAGACACACTATGGTGTAGATCTCAGTGTAGAGCCACCAACAGACATTAACACTATGGTGTAGATCTCAGTGTAGAGCCACCAGACAGACACTATGGTGTAGATCTCAGTGTAGAGCCACCAACAGACACTATGGTGTAGATCTCAGTGTAGAGCCACCAACAGACATTAACACTATGGTGTAGATCTCAGTGTAGAGCCACCAACAGACATTAACACTATGGTGTAGATCTCAGTGTAGAGCCCACAGACACAACACTATGGTGTAGATCTCAGTGTAGAGCCACCAACAGACTATGGTGTAGATCTCAGTGTAGAGCCACCAACAGACATTAACACTATGGTGTAGATCTCAGTGTAGAGCCACCAACAGACATTAACACTATGGTGTAGATCTCAGTGTAGAGCCACCAACAGACATTAACACTATGGTGTAGATCTCAGTGTAGAGCCACCAACAGACATTAACACTATGGTGTAGATCTCAGTGTAGAGCCACCAACAGACATTAACACTATGGTGTAGATCTCAGTGTAGAGCCACCAACAGACATTAACACTATGGTGTAGATCTCAGTGTAGAGCCACCAACAGACATTAACACTATGGTGTAGATCTCAGTGTAGAGCCACCAACAGACACTATGGTGTAGATCTCAGTGTAGAGCCACCAACAGACTATGGTGTAGATCTCAGTGTAGAGCCACCAACAGACACTATGGTGTAGATCTCAGTGTAGAGCCACCAACAGACATTAACACTATGGTGTAGATCTCAGTGTAGAGCCACCAACAGACATTAACACTATGGTGTAGATCTCAGTGTAGAGCCACCAACAGACATTAACACTATGGTGTAGATCTCAGTGTAGAGCCACCAACAGACATTAACACTATGGTGTAGATCTCAGTGTAGAGCCACCAACAGACATTAACACTATGGTGTAGATCTCAGTGTAGAGCCACCAACAGACATTAACACTATGGTGTAGATCTCAGTGTAGAGCCACCAACAGACATTAACACTATGGTGTAGATCTCAGTGTAGAGCCACCAACAGACATTAACACTATGGTGTAGATCTCAGTGTAGAGCCACCAACAGACACTATGGTGTAGATCTCAGTGTAACACTATGGTGTAGATCTCAGTGTAGAGCCACCAACAGACATTAACACTATGGTGTAGATCTCAGTGTAGAGCCACCAACAGACACATTAACACTATGGTGTAGATCTCAGTGTAGAGCCACCAACAGACATTAACACTATGGTGTAGAGCCACCAACAGACACTATGGTGTAGATCTCAGTGTAGAGCCACCAACAGACATTAACACTATGGTGTAGATCTCAGTGTAGAGCCACCAACAGACACTATGGTGTAGATCTCAGTGTAGAGCCACCACAGACATTAACACTATGGTGTAGACAGTGTACAGACATTAGACACTATGGTGTAGATCTCAGTGTAGAGCCACCAACAGACATTAACACTATGGTGTAGATCTCAGTGTAGAGCCACCAACAGACATTAACACTATGGTGTAGATCTCAGTGTAGAGCCACCAACAGACATTAACACTATGGTGTAGATCTCAGTGATCTAGAGCCACCAACAGACATTAACACTATGGTGTAGATCTCAGTGTAGAGCCACCAACAGACATTAACACTATGGTGTAGATCTCAGTGTAGAGCCACCAACAGACACTATGGTGTAGATCTCAGTGTAGAGCCACCAACAGACATTAACACTATGGTGTAGATCTCAGTGTAGAGCCACCAACAGACATTAACACTATGGTGTAGATCTCAGTGTAGATCAACAGACATTAACACATGGTGTGATCTAGAGCCACCAACAGACATTAACACTATGGTGTAGATCTCAGTGTAGAGCCACCAACAGACATTAACACTATGGTGTAGATCTCAGTGTAGAGCCACCAACAGACACTATGGTGTAGATCTCAGTGTAGAGCCACCAACAGACACTATGGTGTAGATCTCAGTGTAGAGCCACCAACAGACATTAACACTATGGTGTAGATCTCAGTGTAGAGCCACCACAGACATTAACACTATGGTGTAGATCTCAGTGTAACAGACATTAACACTATGGTGTAGATCTCAGTGTAGAGCCACCAACAGACAGTGTAGAGCCACCAACAGACACTATGGTGTAGATCTCAGTGTAGAGCCACCAACAGACACTATGGTGTAGATCTCAGTGTAGAGCCACCAACAGACATTAACACTATGGTGTAGATCTCAGTGTAGAGCCACCAACAGACATTAACACTATGGTGTAGATCTCAGTGTAGAGCCACCAACAGACATTAACACTATGGTGTAGATCTCAGTGTAGAGCCACCAACAGACACTATGGTGTAGATCTCAGTGTAGAGCCACCAACAGACACTATGGTGTAGATCTCAGTGTAGAGCCACCAACAGACATTAACACTATGGTGTAGATCTCAGTGTAGAGCCACCAACAGACACTATGGTTAACACTATGGTGTAGATCTCAGTGTAGAGCCACCAACAGACATTAACACTATGGTGTAGATCTCAGTGTAGAGCCACCAACAGACATTAACACTATGGTGTAGATCTCAGTGTAGAGCCACCAACAGACATTAACACTATGGTGTAGATCTCAGTGTAGAGCCACCAACAGACATTAACACTATGGTGTAGATCTCAGTGTAGAGCCACCAACAGACATTAACACTATGGTGTAGATCTCAGTGTAGAGCCACCAACAGACACTATGGTGTAGATCTCAGTGTAGAGCCACCAACAGACTCTATGGTGTAGATCTCAGTGTAGAGCCACCAACAGACATTAACACTATGGTGTAGATCTCAGTGTAGAGCCACCAACAGACACACTATGGTGTAGATCTCAGTGTAGAGCCACCAACAGACATTAACACTATGGTGTAGATCTCAGTGTAGAGCCACCAACAGACATTAACACTATGGTGTAGATCTCAGTGTAGAGCCACCAACAGACATTAACACTATGGTGTAGATCTCAGTGTAGAGCCACCAACAGACATTAACACTATGGTGTAGATCTCAGTGTAGAGCCACCAACAGACATTAACACTATGGTGTAGATCTCAGTGTAGAGCCACCAACAGACATTAACACTATGGTGTAGATCTCAGTGTAGAGCCACCAACAGACATTAACACTATGGTGTAGATCTCAGTGTAGAGCCACCAACAGACATTAACACTATGGTGTAGATCTCAGTGTAGAGCCACCAACAGACATTAACACTATGGTGTAGATCTCAGTGTAGAGCCACCAACAGACATTAACACTATGGTGTAGATCTCAGTGTAGAGCCACCAACAGACACACTATGGTGTAGATCTCAGTGTAGAGCCACCAACAGACACTATGGTGTAGATCTCAGTGTAGAGCCACCAACAGACACTATGGTGTAGATCTCAGTGTAGAGCCACCAACAGACACTATGGTGTAGATCTCAGTGTAGAGCCACCAACAGACATTAACACTATGGTGTAGATCTCAGTGTAGAGCCACCAACAGACATTAACACTATGGTGTAGATCTCAGTGTAGAGCCACCAACAGACATTAACACTATGGTGTAGATCTCAGTGTAGACCACCAACAGACATTAACACTATGGTGTAGATCTCAGTGTAGAGCCACCAACAGACATTAACACTATGGTGTAGATCTCAGTGTAGAGCCACCAACAGACATTAACACTATGGTGTAGATCTCAGTGTAGAGCCACCAACAGACATTAACACTATGGTGTAGATCTCAGTGTAGAGCCACCAACAGACACTATGGTGTAGATCTCAGTGTAGTAGCCAGCCACAACAGACAGACACTATGGTGTAGATCTCAGTGTAGAGCCACCAACAGACATTAACACTATGGTGTAGATCTCAGTGTAGAGCCACCAACAGACATTAACACTATGGTGTAGATCTCAGTGTAGAGCCACCAACAGACATTAACACTATGGTGTAGATCTCAGTGTAGAGCCACCAACAGACACTATGGTGTAGATCTCAGTGTAGAGCCACCAACAGACACTAACACTATGGTGTAGATCTCAGTGTAGAGCCACCAACAGACACTATGGTGTAGATCTCAGTGTAGAGCCACCAACAGACATTAACACTATGGTGTAGATCTCAGTGTAGAGCCACCAACAGACATTAACACTATGGTGTAGATCTCAGTGTAGAGCCACCAACAGACATTAACACTATGGTGTAGATCTCAGTGTAGAGCCACCAACAGACATTAACACTATGGTGTAGATCTCAGTGTAGAGCCACCAACAGACACAGATCTCAGTGTAGAGCCACCAACACTATGGTGTAGATCTCAGTGTAGAGCCACCAACAGACATTAACACTATGGTGTAGATCTCAGTGTAGAGCCACCAACAGACATTAACACTATGGTGTAGATCTCAGTGTAGAGCCACCAACAGACATTAACACTATGGTGTAGATCTCAGTGTAGAGCCACCAACAGACATTAACACTATGGTGTAGATCTCAGTGTAGAGCCACCAACAGACATTAACACTATGGTGTAGATCTCAGTGTAGAGCCACCAACAGACATTAACACTATGGTGTAGATCTCAGTGTAGAGCCACCAACAGACATTAACACTATGGTGTAGATCTCAGTGTAGAGCCACCAACAGACATTAACACTATGGTGTAGATCTCAGTGTAGAGCCACCAACAGACACTATGGTGTAGATCTCAGTGTAGAGCCACCAACAGACATTAACACTATGGTGTAGACAGTGTAGAGCCACCAACAGACACTATGGTGTAGATCTCAGTGTAGAGCCACAGACATTAACACTATGGTGTAGACATTAACACTATGGTGTAGATCTCAGTGTAGAGCCACCAACAGACACTATGGTGTAGATCTCAGTGTAGAGCCACCAACAGACATTAACACTATGGTGTAGATCTCAGTGTAGAGCCACCAACAGACACTATGGTGTAGATCTCAGTGTAGAGCCACCAACAGACATTAACACTATGGTGTAGATCTCAGTGTAGAGCCACCAACAGACATTAACACTATGGTGTAGATCTCAGTGTAGAGCCACCAACAGACATTAACTATGGTGTAGATCTCAGTGTAGAGCCACCAACAGACACTATGGTGTAGATCTCAGTGTAGAGCCACCAACAGACATTAACACTATGGTGTAGATCTCAGTGTAGAGCCACCAACAGACACTATGGTGTAGATCTCAGTGTAGAGCCACCAACAGACATTAACACTATGGTGTAGATCTCAGTGTAGAGCCACCAACAGACATTAACACTATGGTGTAGATCTCAGTGTAGAGCCACCAACAGACATTAACACTATGGTGTAGATCTCAGTGTAGAGCCACCAACAGACATTAACACTATGGTGTAGATCTCAGTGTAGAGCCACCAACAGACATTAACACTATGGTGTAGATCTCAGTGTAGAGCCACCAACAGACATTAACACTATGGTGTAGATCTCAGTGTAGAGCCACCAACAGACATTAACACTATGGTGTAGATCTCAGTGTAGAGCCACCAACAGACATTAACACTATGGTGTAGATCTCAGTGTAGAGCCACCAACAGACATTAACACTATGGTGTAGATCTCAGTGTAGAGCCACCAACAGACATTAACACTATGGTGTAGATCTCAGTGTAGAGCCACAACACACAGACATTAACACTATGGTGTAGATCTCAGTGTAGAGCCACCAACAGACATTAACACTATGGTGTAGATCTCAGTGTAGAGCCACCAACAGACATTAACACTATGGTGTAGATCTCAGTGTAGAGCCACCAACAGACATTAACACTATGGTGTAGATCTCAGTGTAGAGCCACCAACAGACATTAACACTATGGTGTAGATCTCAGTGTAGAGCCACCAACAGACACTATGGTGTAGATCTCAGTGTAGAGCCACCAACAGACATTAACACTATGGTGTAGATCTCAGTGTAGAGCCACCAACAGACATTAACACTATGGTGTAGATCTCAGTGTAGAGCCACCAACAGACATTAACACTATGGTGTAGATCTCAGTGTAGCGCCACCAACAGACATTAACACTATGGTGTAGATCTCAGTGTAGAGCCACCAACAGACATTAACACTATGGTGTAGATCTCAGTGTAGAGCCACAGACAACAGACATTAACACTATGGTGTAGATCTCAGTGTAGAGCCACCAACAGACATTAACACTATGGTGTAGATCTCAGTGTAGAGCCACCCAACAGATCTCAGTGTAGAGCCACCAACACTATGGTGTAGATCTCAGTGTAGAGCCACCAACAGACACTATGGTGTAGATCTCAGTGTAGAGCCACCAACAGACATTAACACTATGGTGTAGATCTCAGTGTAGAGCCACCAACAGACATTAACACTATGGTGTAGATCTCAGTGTAGAGCCACCAACAGACATTAACACTATGGTGTAGATCTCAGTGTAGAGCCACCAACAGACATTAACACTATGGTGTAGATCTCAGTGTAGAGCCACCAACAGACACATGGTGTAGACAGTTAACACTATGGTGTAGATCTCAGTGTAGAGCCACCAACAGACACTATGGTGTAGATCTCAGTGTAGAGCCAGTGTAGAGCCAACAGACATTAACACTATGGTGTAGATCTCAGTGTAGAGCCACCAACAGACATTAACACTATGGTGTAGATCTCAGTGTAGAGCCACCAACAGACAGACATTAGAGCCACCAACAGACATTAACACTATGGTGTAGATCTCAGTGTAGAGCCACCAACAGACATTAACACTATGGTGTAGATCTCAGTGTAGAGCCACCAACAGACATTAACACTATGGTGTAGATCTCAGTGTAGAGCCACCAACAGACACTATGGTGTAGATCTCAGTGTAGAGCCACCAACAGACACTATGGTGTAGATCTCAGTGTAGAGCCACCAACAGACAGACACTATGGTGTAGATCTCAGTGTAGAGCCACCAACAGACATTAACACTATGGTGTAGATCTCAGTGTAGAGCCACCAACAGACACTATGGTGTAGACACAGACATTAACACTATGGTGTAGATCTCAGTGTAGAGCCACCAACAGACATTAACACTATGGTGTAGATCTCAGTGTAGAGCCACCAACAGACATTAACACTATGGTGTAGATCTCAGTGTAGAGCCACCAACAGACATTAACACTATGGTGTAGATCTCAGTGTAGAGCCACCAACAGACATTAACACTATGGTGTAGATCTCAGTGTAGAGCCACCAACAGACATTAACACTATGGTGTAGATCTCAGTGTAGAGCCACCAACAGACATTAACACTATGGTGTAGATCTCAGTGTAGAGCCACCAACAGACATTAACACTATGGTGTAGATCTCAGTGTAGAGCCACCAACAGACATTAACACTATGGTGTAGATCTCAGTGTAGAGCCACCAACAGACATTAACACTATGGTGTAGATCTCAGTGTAGAGCCACCAACAGACATTAACACTATGGTGTAGATCTCAGTGTAGAGCCACCAACAGACATTAACACTATGGTGTAGATCTCAGTGTAGAGCCACCAACAGACATTAACACTATGGTGTAGATCTCAGTGTAGAGCCACCAACAGACATTAACAGTGTAGAGCCACCAACAGACACTATGGTGTAGATCTCAGTGTAGAGCCACCAACAGACATTAACACTATGGTGTAGATCTCAGTGTAGAGCCACCACACAGACATTAACACTATGGTGTAGATCTCAGTGTAGAGCCACCAACAGACATTAACACTATGGTGTAGATCTCAGTGTAGAGCCACCAGTGTAGAGCCACCAACAGACATTAACACTATGGTGTAGATCTCAGTGTAGAGCCACCAACAGACATTAACACTATGGTGTAGATCTCAGTGTAGAGCCACCAACAGACATTAACACTATGGTGTAGATCTCAGTGTAGAGCCACCAACAGACATTAACACTATGGTGTAGATCTCAGTGTAGAGCCACAACAGACATTAACACTATGGTGTAGATCTCAGTGTAGAGCCACCAACAGACTATGGTGTAGATCTCAGTGTAGAGCCACCAACAGACACTATGGTGTAGATCTCAGTGTAGAGCCACCAACAGACATTAACACTATGGTGTAGATCTCAGTGTAGAGCCACCAACAGACACATTAGAGCCACCAACAACACTATGGTGTAGATCTCAGTGTAGAGCCACCAACAGACATTAACACTATGGTGTAGATCTCAGTGTAGAGACATTAACACTATGGTGTAGACAGACACAACACTATGGTGTAGATCTCAGTGTAGAGCCACCACAGACATTAACACTATGGTGTAGATCTCAGTGTAGAGCCACCAACAGACAGTAGAGCCACCAACAGACATTAACACTATGGTGTAGATCTCAGTGTAGAGCCACCACACAGACATAGAGCCACCAACAACACTATGGTGTAGATCTCAGTGTAGAGCCACCAACAGACATTAACACTATGGTGTAGATCTCAGTGTAGAGCCACCAACAGACATTAACACTATGGTGTAGATCTCAGTGTAGAGCCACCAACAGACATTAACACTATGGTGTAGATCTCAGTGTAGAGCCACCAACAGACATTAACACTATGGTGTAGATCTCAGTGTAGAGCCACCAACAGACATTAACACTATGGTGTAGATCTCAGTGTAGAGCCACCAACAGACATTAACACTATGGTGTAGATCTCAGTGTAGAGCCACCAACATTAACACTATGGTGTAGATCTCAGTGTAGAGCCACCAACAGACACTATGGTGTAGATCTCAGTGTAGAGCCACCAACAGACATTAACACTATGGATCTCAGTGTAGAGCCACCAACAGACATTAACACTATGGTGTAGATCTCAGTGTAGAGCCACCAACAGACATTAACACTATGGTGTAGATCTCAGTGTAGAGCCACCAACAGACATTAACACTATGGTGTAGATCTCAGTGTAGAGCCACCAACAGACATTAACACTATGGTGTAGATCTCAGTGTAGAGCCACCAACAGACATTAACACTATGGTGTAGATCTCAGTGTAGAGCCACCAACAGACATTAACACTATGGTGTAGATCTCAGTGTAGAGCCACCAACAGACATTAACACTATGGTGTAGATCTCAGTGTAGAGCCACCAACAGACATTAACACTATGGTGTAGATCTCAGTGTAGAGCCACCAACAGACATTAACACTATGGTGTAGATCTCAGTGTAGAGCCACAGACACACAGACATTAACACTATGGTGTAGATCTCAGTGTAGAGCCACCAACAGACATTAACACTATGGTGTAGATCTCAGTGTAGAGCCACCAACAGACACTATGGTGTAGTTCTCAGTGTAGAGCCACCAACAGACGTTAACACTGTGGTGTAGATCTCAGTGTAGAGCCACCAACAGACATTAACACTATGGTGTAGATCTTAGTGTAGAGCCACCAACAGACATTAACACTATGGTGTAGATCTCAGTGTAGAGCCACCAACAGACATTAACACTATGGTGTAGATCTCAGTGTAGAGCCACCAACAGACATTAACACTATGGTGTAGATCTCAGTGTAGAGCCACCAACAGACATTAACACTATGGTGTAGATCTCAGTGTAGAGCCACCAACAGACATTAACACTATGGTGTAGATCTCAGTGTAGAGCCACCAGACAGCCACCAACAGACACTATGGTGTAGATCTCAGTGTAGAGCCACCAACAGACATTAACACTATGGTGTAGATCTCAGTGTAGAGCCACCAACAGACATTAACACTATGGTGTAGATCTCAGTGTAGAGCCACCAACAGACATTAACACTATGGTGTAGATCTCAGTGTAGAGCCACCAACAGACATTAACACTATGGTGTAGATCTCAGTGTAGAGCCACCAACAGACATTAACACTATGGTGTAGATCTCAGTGTAGAGCCACCAACAGACATTAACACTATGGTGTAGATCTCAGTGTAGAGCCACAACACACAGACATAGAGCCACCAACAGACACTATGGTGTAGATCTCAGTGTAGAGCCACAGACACACAGATCTCAGTGTAGAGCCACCAACAGACATTAACACTATGGTGTAGATCTCAGTGTAGAGCCACCAACAGACATTAACACTATGGTGTAGATCTCAGTGTAGAGCCACCAACAGACATTAACACTATGGTGTAGATCTCAGTGTAGAGCCACCAACAGACATTAACACTATGGTGTAGATCTCAGTGTAGAGCCACCAACAGACATTAACACTATGGTGTAGATCTCAGTGTAGAGCCACCAACAGACATTAACACTATGGTGTAGATCTCAGTGTAGAGCCACCAACAGACATTAACACTATGGTGTAGATCTCAGTGTAGAGCCACCAACAGACATTAACACTATGGTGTAGATCTCAGTGTAGAGCCACCAACAGACATTAACACTATGGTGTAGATCTCAGTGTAGAGCCACCAACAGACATTAACACTATGGTGTAGATCTCAGTGTAGAGCCACCAACAGACATTAACACTATGGTGTAGATCTCAGTGACATTAACACTATGGTGTAGATCTCTGTGTGTAGAGCCACCAACAGACACTATGGTGTAGATCTCAGTGTAGAGCCACCAACAGACATTAACACTATGGTGTAGATCTCAGTGTAGAGCCACCAACAGACATTAACACTATGGTGTAGATCTCAGTGTAGAGCCACCAACAGACATTAACACTATGGTGTAGATCTCAGTGTAGAGCCACCAACAGACATTAACACTATGGTGTAGATCTCAGTGTAGAGCCACCAACAGACATTAACACTATGGTGTAGATCTCAGTGTAGAGCCACCAACAGACACTATGGTGTAGATCTCAGTGTCAGAGCCACCAACAGACTATGGTGTAGATGTAGAGCCACCAACAACACTATGGTGTAGATCTCAGTGTAGAGCAGACACTATGGTGTAGATCTCAGACATTAACACTATGGTGTAGATCTCAGTGTAGAGCCACCAACAGACACTATGGTGTAGACAGTGTAGAGCCACCAACAGACACTATGGTGTAGATCTCAGTGTAGAGCCACCAACAGACATTAACACTATGGTGTAGATCTCAGTGTAGAGCCACCAACAGACACTATGGTGTAGATCTCAGTGTAGAGTAGAGCCACCAACAGACACTATGGTGTAGATCTCAGTGTAGAGCCACCAACAGACATTAACACTATGGTGTAGATCTCAGTGTAGAGCCACCAACAGACATTAACACTATGGTGTAGATCTCAGTGTAGAGCCACCAACAGACATTAACACTATGGTGTAGATCTCAGTGTAGAGCCACCAACAGACATTAACACTATGGTGTAGATCTCAGTGTAGAGCCACCAACAGACATTAACACTATGGTGTAGATCTCAGTGTAGAGCCACCAACAGACATTAACACTATGGTGTAGATCTCAGTGTAGAGCCACCAACAGACATTAACACTATGGTGTAGATCTCAGTGTAGAGCCACCAACAGACATTAACACTATGGTGTAGATCTCAGTGTAGAGCCACAACAGACATTAACACAGACATTAACACTATGGTGTAGATCTCAGTGTCTGACATTAACACTATGGTGTAGATCTCAGTGTAGAGCCACCAACAGACATTAACACATGGTGTAGATCTCAGTGTCTGACTCAGTTTCCTGTCTTCCATTGTGTGATCTCTGTTCCTGTGACTGTCTGACTTGTTTCCTGTCTTCCATTGTGTGTCTGACTCTCAGTTTCCTGTCTTCCATTGTGTGTCTGTCTGACTCAGTTTCCTGTCTTCCATTGTGTGTCTGTCTGACTCTCAGTTTCCTGTCTTCCATTGTCTGTCTGACTCTCAGTTTCCTGTCTTCCATTGTCTGTCTGACTCTCAGTTTCCTGTCTTCCATTGTCTGTCTGACTCTCAGTTTCCTGTCTTCCATTGTGTGTCTGTCTGACTCTCAGTTTCCTGTCTTCCATTGTGTGTCTGTCTGACTCTGTTTCCTGTCTTCCATTGTGTGTCTGTCTGACTCAGTTTCCTGTCTTCCATTGTGTGTCTGTCTGAATCAGTTTCCTGTCTTCCATTGTCTGTCTGACTCTCAGTTTCCTGTCTTCCATTGTCTGTCTGACTCTCAGTTTCCTGTCTTCCATTGTGTGTCTGTCTCAGTTTCCTGTCTTCCATTGTGTGTCTGTCTGACTCAGTTTCCTGTCTTCCATTGTGTGTCTGTCTGACTCTGTTTCCTTTGTCCCCCAGTACTTCTATAAGGTGATCAGACAACTGCTGCCCATGGCCTACAGCCTACTGAAGAGGGGCCTGTTTGGAGAGATCCTGGAGGCTCACCTCTCCAGCCGTTCCCACGACAACCTGGACCAACTCACCTCAGCCTGAAGAATACCACGGGAGAGGAAGAAGAGAGAGAGAGAAGAAGAGGGATGGATTGTTGTCAGCTCTGACCACACTGTGTTTTTATGAGTCTTGTTGTGGTGCTGCTGTTGAATGGTACCAGTGGCGTACCACTCTCTCTATGTGCATATGTGGAATAAAGGATTATATTTCTAAGAGATTGTCTTTTACCACGTCCTCCTGTCTGTCTGTCTGTCTGTTACTAGGTCCTGTCTGTCTGTTACTAGGTCCTGCTGTTTGTCTGTCTGTTACTAGGTCCTGCTGTCTGTCTGTTACTAGGTACTGCTGACTGTCTGTCTGTTACTAGGTCCTGTCTGTCTGTTACTAGGTCCTGTCTGTCTGTTACTAGGTCCTGTCTGTCTGTTACTAGGTCCTGTCTGTCTGTCTGTCTGTTACTAGGTCCTGTCTGTCTGTTACTAGATCCTGTCTGTCTGTTACTAGGTCCTGTCTGTCTGTTACTAGGTCCTGTCTGTCTGTTACTAGGTCCTGTCTGACTGTTACTAGGTCCTGTCTGTCTGTTACTAGGTCCTGTCTGTCTGTCTGTCTGTTACTAGGTCCTGCTGTCTGTCTGTCTGTATGTCACTAGGTCCTGCTGTCTGTCTGTCTGTTACTAGGTACTGCTGACTGTCTGTCTGTTACTAGGTACTGTCTGTCTGTCTGTCCTGTTACTAGGTCCTGCTGTCTGTCTGTTACTAGGTCCTACTGTCTGTCTGTCTGTTACTAGGTACTACTGTCTGTCTGTTACTAGGTACTGACATCTCAATAGACTAGCTTGGTCTCCTAGGGGTGCATCTCAATAGACTAGCTTGGTCTCCTAGGGGTGCATCTCAATAGACTAGCTTGGTCTCCTAGGGGTGCATCTCAATAGACTAGCTTGGTCTCCTAGGGGTGCATCTCAATAGACTAGCTTGGTCTCCTAGGGGTGCATCTCAATAGACTAGCTTGGTCTCCTAAGTGGACATCTCAATAGACTAGCTTGGTCTCCTAGGGGTGCATCTCAATAGACTAGCTTGGTCTCCTAGGGGTGCATCTCAATAGACTAGCTTGGTCTCCTAGGGGTGCATCTCAATAGACTAGCTTGGTCTCCTAGGGGTGCATCTCAATAGACTAGCTTGGTCTCCTAGGGGTGCATCTCAATAGACTAGCTTGGTCTCCTAGGGGTGCATCTCAGTAGACTAGCTTGGTCACCTAGGGGTGCATCTCAATAGACTAGCTTGGTCTCCTAGGGGTGCATCTCAGCTTGTTCTCCTAGACTTGGTCTCCTAGGGGTGCATCTAGCTTGGTCTCCTAGGTGGACATCTCAATAGACTAGCTTGTTCTCCTAGGGGTGCATCTCAATTGACTAGCTTGGTCTCCTAAGTGGACATCTCAATAGACTAGCTTGGTCTCCTAGGGGTGCATCTCAATAGACTAGCTTGGTCTCCTAGGGGTGCATCTCAATAGACTAGCTTGTTCTCCTAGGGGTGCATCTCAATAGACTAGCTTGGTCTCCTAGGGGTGCATCTCAATAGACTAGCTTGGTCTCCTAGGGGTGCATCTCAATAGACTAGCTTGGTCTCCTAGGGGTGCATCTCAATAGACTAGCTTGTTCTCCTAGGGGTGCATCTCAATAGACTAGCTTGGTCTCCTAGGGGTGCATCTCAATAGACTAGCTTGGTCTCCTAGGGGTGCATCTCAATAGACTAGCTTGGTCTCCTAGGGGTGCATCTCAATAGACTAGCTTGGTCTCCTAGGGGTGCATCTCAATAGACTAGCTTGGTCTCCTAGGGTGGACATCTCAATAGACTAGCTTGGTCTCCTAGGGGTGCATCTCAATAGACTAGCTTGGTCTCCTAGGGGTGTGACATCTCAATAGACTAGCTTGGTCTCCTAGGGGTGCATCTCAATAGACAGCTTGGTCTCCTAGGGGTGCATCTCAATAGACTAGCTTGGTCTCCTAGGGGTGCATCTCAATAGACTAGCTTGGTCTCCTAGGGGTGCATCTCAATAGACTAGCTTTGGTCTCCTGTGCATCTCCTAGGGGTGCATCTCAATAGACTAGCTTGGTCTCCTAGGGGTGCATCTCAATAGACTAGCTTGGTCTCCTAGGGGTGCATCTCAATAGACTAGCTTGGTCTCCTAGGGGTGCATCTCAATAGACTAGCTTGGTCTCCTAGGGGTGCATCTCAATAGACTAGCTTGGTCTCCTAGGTGGACATCTCAATAGACTAGCTTGTTCTCCTAGGGGTGCATCTCAATAGACTAGCTTGGTCTCCTAGGGGTGCATCTCAATAGACTAGCTTGGTCTCCTAGGGGTGCATCTCAATAGACTAGCTTGGTCTCCTAGGGGTGCATCTCAATAGACTAGCTTGGTCTCCTAGGGGTGCATCTCAATAGACTAGCTTGGTCTCCTAGGGGTGCATCTCAATAGACTAGCTTGGTCTCCTAGGGGTGCATCTCAATAGACTAGGTGCATCTCAATAGAGCTTGGTCTCCTAGGGGTGCATCTCAATAGACTAGCTTGTTCTCCTAGGGGTGCATCTCAATAGACTAGCTTGTTCTCTCATCTCAAGGGTGCATCTCAATAGACTAGCTTGGTCTCCTAGGGGTGCATCTCAATAGACTAGCTTGGTCTCCTAGGGGTGCATCTCAATAGACTAGCTTGTTCTCCTAGGGGTGCATCTCAATAGACTAGCTTGTTCTCCTAGGGGTGCATCTCAATAGACTAGCTTGTCTCTCCTAGGGGTGCATCTCAATAGACTAGCTTGGTCTCCTAGGGGTGCATCTCAATAGACTAGCTTGTTCTCCTAGGGGTGCATCTCAATAGACTAGCTTGTTCTCCTAGGGGTGCATCTCAATAGACTAGCTTGTTCTCCTAGGGGTGCATCTCAATAGACTACTTGGTCTCCTAGGGGTGCATCTCAATAGACTAACTTGGTCTCTTAGGGGTGCATCTCAATAGACTAACTTGGTCTCCTAGGGGTGCATCTCAATAGACTAACTTGGTCTCCTAGGGGTGCATCTCAATAGACTAGCTTGTTCTCCTAGGGGTGCATCTCAATAGACTAGCTTGTTCTCCTAGGGGTGCATCTCAATAGACTAGCTTGTTCTCCTAGGGGTGGTGCATCTCCTAGGGGTGCATCTCAGACTACTTGGTCTCCTAGGGGTGCATCTCAATAGACTAACTTGGTCTCCTAGGGGT
Organism: Oncorhynchus tshawytscha; assembly: GCF_018296145.1. NCBI lineage: Eukaryota > Metazoa > Chordata > Actinopteri > Salmoniformes > Salmonidae > Oncorhynchus > Oncorhynchus tshawytscha. Next base: position 80,640 of record NW_024609564.1, read on the forward strand.
GCATCTCAATAGACTAACTTGGTCTCCTAGGGGTGCATCTCAATAGACTAGCTTGGGTGCATCTCAATAGACTAGCTTGTTCTCCTAGGGGTGCATCTCAATAGACTAGCTTGTTCTCCTAGGGGTGCATCTCAATAGACTAGCTTGGTCTCCTAGGGTGCATCTCAATAGACTAGCTTGGTCTCCTAGGGGTGCATCTCAATAGACTAGCTTGGTCTCCTAGGGGTGCATCTCAATAGACTAGCTTGGTCTCCTAGGGGTGCATCTCAATAGACTAGCTTGGTCTCCTAGGGGTGCATCTCAATAGACTAGCTTGGTCTCCTAGGTGCATCTCAATAGACTAGCTTGGTCTCCTAGGGGTGCATCTCAATAGAGCTTGGTCTCCTAGGGGTGCATCTTAGACTCTCCTAGGGTGCATCTCAATAGACTAGCTTGTTCTCCTAGGGGTGCATCTCAATAGACTAGCTTGGTCTCCTAGGGGTGCATCTCAATAGACTAGCTTGGTCTCCTAGGTGTGCATCTCAATAGACTAGCTTGGTCTCCTAGGGGTGCATCTCAATAGACTAGCTTGGTCTCCTAGGGGTGCATCTCAATAGACTAACTTGGTCTCCTAGGGGTGCATCTCAATAGACTAACTTGGTCTCCTAGGGGTGCATCTCAATAGACTAGCTTGGTCTCCTAGGGGTGCATCTCAATAGACTAGCTTGGTCTCCTAGGGGTGCATCTCAATAGACTAGCTTGGTCTCCTAGGGGTGCATCTCAATAGACTAGCTTGGTCTCCTAGGGGTGCATCTCAATAGACTAGCTTGGTCTCCTAGGGTGGCATCTCAATAGACTAGCTTGGTCTCCTAGGGGTGCATCTCAATAGACTAGCTTGGTCTCCTAGGGTGCATCTCAATAGACTAGCTTGGTCTCCTAGGGGTGCATCTCAATAGACTAGGGGTGCATTGGTCTCCTAGGGTGCATCTCAATAGACTAGCTTGGTCATCTCCTAGGGGTGCATCTCAATAGACTAGCTTGGTCTCCTAGGGGTGCATCTCAATAGACTAGCTTGGTCTCCTAGGGGTGCATCTCAATAGACTAGCTTGGTCTCCTAGGGGTGCATCTCAATAGACTAGCTTGGTCTCCTAGGGGTGCATCTCAATAGACTAGCTTGTTCTCCTAGGGGTGCATCTCAATAGACTAGCTTGGTCTCCTAGGGGTGCATCTCAATAGACTAGCTTGGTCTCCTAGGGGTGCATCTCAATAGACTAACTTGGTCTCCTAGGGGTGCATCTCAATAGACTAGCTTGGTCTCCTAGGGGTGCATCTCAATAGACTAGCTTGGTCTCCTAGGGTGCATCTCAATAGACTAGCTTGGTCTCCTAGGGGTGCATCTCAATAGACTAGCTTGGTCTCCTAGGGGTGACATCTCAATAGACTAGCTTGTTCTCCTAGGGGTGCATCTCAATAGACTAGCTTGGTCTCCTAGGGGTGCATCTCAATAGACTAGCTTGGTCTCCTAGGGGTGCATCTCAATAGACTAGCTTGGTCTCCTAGGGGTGCATCTCAATAGACTAGCTTGGTCTCCTAGGGGTGCATCTCAATAGACTAGCTTGGTCTCCTAGGGTGCATCTCAATAGACTAGCTTGTTCTCCTAGGGGTGCATCTCAATAGACTAGCTTGTTCTCCTAGGGGTGCATCTCAATAGACTAGCTTGTTCTCCTAGGGTGCATCTCAATAGCATCTCAGGGGTGCATCTAGACTAGCTTGTTCTCCTAGGGGTGCATCTCAATAGACTAGCTTGGTCTCCTAGGGGTGCATCTCAATAGACTAACTTGGTCTCCTAGGGGTGCATCTCAATAGACTAGCTTGGTCTCCTAGGGGTGCATCTCAATAGACTAGCTTGGTCTCCTAGGGTGCATCTCAATCTCAAGACTAGCTTGGTCTCCTAGGGGTGCATCTCAATAGACTAGCTTGTTCTCCTAGGGGTGCATCTCAATAGACTAGCTTGTTCTCCTAGGGGTGCATCTCAATAGACTAGCTTGTCTCCTAGGGGTGCATCTCAATAGACTAGCTTGTTCTCCTAGGGGTGCATCTCAATAGACTAGACTAACTTGGTCTCCTAGGGGTGCATCTCAATAGACTAGCTTGGTCTCCTAGGGTGCATCTCAATAGACTAAGCTTGGTCTCCTAGGGGTGCATCTCAATAGACTAGCTTGGTCTCCTAGGGTGCATCTCAATAGACTAGCTTGGTCTCCTAGGGTGCATCTCAATAGACTAGCTTGGTCTCCTAGGGTGCATCTCAATAGACTTAGTCTCCTGTGCATCTCAATAGACTAGCTTGGTCTCCTAGGGGACATCTCAATAGACTAGCTTGGTCTCCTAGGGGTGCATCTCAATAGACTAGCTTTGGTCTCCTAGGGGTGCATCTCAATAGACTAGCTAGGGGTGCATCTCAATAGACTAGCTTGTCTCCTAGGTGGCATCTCAATAGACTAGCTTGTTCTCCTAGGGGTGCATCTCAATAGACTAGCTTGGTCTCCTAGGGGGTGACATCTCAATAGACTAGCTTGGTCTCCTAGGGTGCATCTCAATAGACTAGCTTGGTCTCCTAGGGGTGCATCTCAATAGACTAGCTTGGTCTCCTAGGGGTGCATCTCAATAGACTAGCTTGGTCTCCTAGGGGTGCATCTCAATAGACTAGCTTGGTCTCCTAGGGGTGCATCTCAATAGACTAGCTTGGTCTCCTAGGGGTGCATCTCAATAGACTAGCTTGGTCTCCTAGGGGTGCATCTCAATAGACTAGTCTCCTAGGGGTTCTCCTAGACTAGCTTGGTCTCCTAGGGGTGCATCTCAATAGACTAGCTTGGGGTGCATCTCAATAGACTAGCTTGTTCTCCTAGGGGTGCATCTCAATAGACTAGCTTGGTCTCCTAGGGGTGCATCTCAATAGACTTGGTCTCCTAGGGGTGCATCTCAATAGACTAGCTTGGTCTCCTAGGGGTGCATCTCAATAGACTAGCTTGGTCTCCTAGGGGTGCATCTCAATAGACTAGCTTGGTCTCCTAGGGGGCATCTCAATAGACTAGCTCTCCTGCATCTCAATCTAGCTTGGTCTAGGGTGCATCTCAATAGACTAGCTTGGTCTCCTAGGGGTGCATCTCAATAGACTAGCTTGGTCTCCTAGGGGTGCATCTCAATAGACTAGCTTGGTCTCCTAGGGGTGCATCTCAATAGACTAGCTTGGTCTCCTAGGGTGCATCTCAATAGACTAGCTTGGTCTCCTAGGGGTGCATCTCAATAGACTAGCTTGGTCTCCTAGGGGTGCATCTCAATAGACTAGCTTGGTCTCCTAGGGGTGCATCTCAATAGACTAGCTTGGTCTCCTAGGGGTGCATCTCAATAGACTAGCTTGGTCTCCTAGGGGTGCATCTCAATAGACTAGCTTGGTCTCCTAGGGGTGCATCTCAATAGACTAGCTTGGTCTCCTAGGGTGCATCTCAATAGACTAGCTTGGTCTCCTAGGGTGCATCTCAATAGACTAGCTTGTTCTCCTAGGGGTGCATCTCAATAGACTAGCTTGGTCTCCTAGGGGTGCATCTCAATAGACTAGCTTGGTCTCCTAGGGGTGCATCTCAATAGAGCTTGGTCTCCTAGGGTGCATCTCAATAGACTAGCTTGGTCTCCTAGGGGTGCATCTCAATAGACTAACTTGGTCTCCTAGGGGTGCATCTCAATAGACTAGCTTGGTCTCCTAGGGGTGCATCTCAATAGACTAGTCTTAGGGTCTCTCTAGGCTTGGTGCATCTCAATAGACTAGCTTGTTCTCCTAGGGGTGCATCTCAATAGACTAGCTTGGTCTCCTAGGGGTGCATCTCAAGCTTGGTCTCCTAGCATCTCAATAGCTTGGTCTCCTAGGGTGCATCTCAATAGACTAGCTTGGTCTCCTAGGGGTGCATCTCAATAGACTAGCTTGGTCTCCTAGGGGTGCATCTCAATAGACTAGCTTGTTCTCCTAGGGGTGCATCTCAATAGACTAGCTTGGTCTCCTAGGGGTGCATCTCAATAGACTAGCTTGGTCTCCTAGGGGTGCATCTCAATAGACAGCTTGTTCTCCTAGGGGTGCATCTCAATAGACTAGCTTGGTCTCCTAGGGGTGCATCTCAATAGACTAGCTTGTTCTCCTAGGGGTGCATCTCAATAGACTAACTTGGTCTCATCCTAGGGTGCATCTCAATAGACTAGCTTGGTCTCCTAGGGGTGCATCTCAATAGACTAGCTTGGTCTAGGGTGCATCTAGGGGTGCATCTCAATAGACTAGCTTGGTCTCCTAGGGGTGCATCTCAATAGACTAGCTTGTTCTCCTAGGGGTGCATCTCAATAGACTAGCTTGGTCTCCTTCTCCTAGGGGTGCATCTCAATAGACTAGCTTGTTCTCCTAGGGGTGCATCTCAATAGACTAGCTTGGTCTCCTAGGGGTGCATCTCAATAGACTAAGCTTGGTCTCCTAGGGGTGCATCTCAATAGACTAACTTGGTCTCCTAGGGGTGCATCTCAATAGACTAGCTTGGTCTCCTAGGGGTGCATCTCAATAGACTAGCTTGTTCTCCTAGGGGTGCATCTCAATAGACTAGCTTGGTCTCCTAGGGTGGACATCTCAATAGACTAGTTCTCCTTGCATCTCTCCTAGGGGTGCATCTCAATAGACTAGCTTGGTCTCTGACATCTCTAGGTCTCCTAGGGGTGCATCTCAATAGACTAGCTTGGTCTCCTAGGGGTGGGTGCATCTCAATAGACTAGCTTGGTCTCCTAGGGGTGCATCTCAATAGACTAGCTTGGTCTCCTAGGGGTGCATCTCAATAGACTAGCTTGTTCTCCTAGGGGTGCATCTCAATAGACTAGCTTGGTGTCCTAGGGGTGCATCTCAATAGACTAGCTTGTTCTCCTAGGGGTGCATCTCAATTGACTAGCTTGGTCTCCTAGGTGCGCATCTCAATAGACTAGCTTGGTCTCCTAGGGGTGCATCTCAATAGACTAGCTTGGTCTCCTAGGGGTGCATCTCAATAGACTAGCTTGGTCTCCTAGGGGTGCATCTCAAGCTTGGTCTCCTAGGGGTGCATCTAGACTACTTGGTCTCCTAGGGGTGCATCTCAATAGACTAGCTTGTTCTCCTAGGGGTGCATCTCAATAGACTAGCTTGCATCTCAATAGACTAGCTTCTCCTAGGGGTGGGTGCATCTCAATAGACTAGCTTGGTCTCCTAGGGGTGCATCTCAATAGACTAGCTTGGTCTCCTAGGGGTGCATCTCAATAGACTAGCTTGGTCTCCTAGGGGGTGCATCTCAATAGACTAGCTTGGTCTCCTAGGGGTGCATCTCAATAGACTAGCTTGGTCTCCTAGGGGTGCATCTCAATAGACTAGCTTGTTCTCCTAGGGGTGCATCTCAATAGACTAACTTGGTCTCCTAGGGGTGCATCTCAATAGACTAGCTTGGTCTCCTAGGGGTGCATCTCAATAGACTAGCTTGGTCTCCTAGGGGTGCATCTCAATAGACTAGCTTGTTCTCCTAGGGGTGCATCTCAATAGACTAGTTTGGTCTCCTAGGGGTGCATCTCAATAGACTAGCTTGGTCTCCTAGGGTGGGGTGCATCTCAATAGACTAGCTTGGTCTCCTAGGGTGACATCTCAGTAGACTAGCTTGGTCTCCTAGGGGTGCATCTCAATAGACTAGCTTGGTCTCCTAGGGGTGCATCTCAATAGACTAGCTTGGTCTCCTAGGTGGACATCTCAATAGACTAGCTTGTTCTCCTAGGGGTGCATCTCAATAGACTAACTTGGTGTCCTAGGGTGCATCTCAATAGACTAGCTTGTTCTCCTAGGGGTGCATCTCAATAGACTAGCTTGTTCTCCTAGGGGTGCATCTCAATAGACTAGCTTGTTCTCCTAGGGGTGCATCTCAATAGACTAGCTTGTTCTCCTAGGGGTGCATCTCAATAGACTAGCTTGGTCTCCTAGGGGTGCATCTCAATAGACTAGCTTGGTCTCCTAAGGGATCTCAATAGACTAGCTTGGTCTCCTAGGGGTGCATCTCAATAGACTAGCTTGTTCTCCTAGGGGTGCATCTCAATAGACTAGCTTGGTCTCCTAGGGGTGCATCTCAATAGACTAGCTTGGTCTCCTAGCTTGGGGTGCATCTCAATAGACTAGCTTGGTCTCCTAGGGGTGCATCTCAATAGACTAGCTTGGTCTCAATAGACTGCATCTTGTTCTCCTAGGGGTGCATCTCAATAGACTAGCTTGGTCTCCTAGGGGTGCATCTCAATAGACTAGTTTGGTCTCCTAGGGGACATCTCAATAGTCTCCTAGGTGGACATCTTGGTCTCCTAGGGGTGCATCTCAATAGACTAACTTGGTCTCCTAGGGGTGCATCTCAATAGACTAGCTTGGTCTCCTAGGGGTGCATCTCAATAGACTAGCTTGTTCTCCTAGGGGTGCATCTCAATAGACTAGCTTGTTCTCCTAGGGGTGCATCTCAATAGACTAGCTTGGTCTCCTAGGTGGACATCTCAATAGACTAGCTTGTTCTCCTAGGGGTGCATCTCAATAGACTAGCTTGGTCTCCTAGGTGGACATCTCAATAAACTAGCTTGGTCTCCTAGGGGTGCATCTCAATAGACAAGCTTGGTCTCCTAGGTGGACATCTCATTAGTCTTTGTGTCTTGTCATGAATCTGAGGGTTTGGTTGTCGATATCATAAATGGGAAGAATCTCAATTGCATTTCCTTGGCTCCTCGCTTCTTCAAAACCCATTGGATCAGGAGGTCATCCCCGTTTCTGGAGAGCTTCCTTCCTGTTGACCTAACCCAGTTCCTGGAGAGAGACCCTACTGTTGGTCCAACCCTGTTCCTGGAGAGAGACCCTCCTGTTGGTCCAACCCTGTTCCTGGAGAGAGACCCTCCTGTTGGTCCAACCCAGTTCCTGGAGAGAGACCCTCCTGTTGGTCCAACCCTGTTCCTGGAGAGAGACCCTCCTGTTGGTCCAACCCTGTTCCTGGAGAGAGACCCTCCTGTTGGTCCAACCCTGTTCCTGGAGAGAGACCCTCCTGTTGGTCCAACCCTGTTCCTGGAGAGAGACCCTCCTGTTGGTCCAACCCTGTTCCTGGAGAGAGACCCTCCTGTTGGTCCAACCCTGTTCCTGGAGAGAGACCCTCCTGTTGGTCCAACCCTGTTCCTGGAGAGAGACCCTCCTGTTGGACCCTCCTGTTGGTCCAACCCTGTTCCTGGAGAGACCCTACTGTTGGGCCAACCCTGTTCCTGGAGAGAGACCCTCCTGTTGGTCCAACCCTGTTCCTGGAAAGATACCCTACTGTTGGTCCAACCCTGTTCCTGGAGAGAGACCCTCCTGTTGGTCCAACCCTGTTCCTGGAGAGAGACCCTCCTGTTGGTCCAACCCTGTTCCTGGAGAGAGACCCTCCTGTTGGTCCAACACTGTTCCTGGAGAGAGACCCTCCTGTTGGTCCAACCCTGTTCCTGGAGAGAGACCCTCCTGTTGGTCCAACCCTGTTCCTGGAGATCTACCCTCCTATTGGTCCAACCCAGTTCCTGGAGAGAGACCCTACTGTTGGTCCAACCCTGTTCCTGGAGAGAGACCCTCCTGTTGGTCCAACCCTGTTCCTGGAGAGAGACCCTCCTGTTGGTCCAACCCTGTTCCTGGAGAGAGACCCTCCTGTTGGTCCAACCCTGTTCCTGGAGAGATACCCTACTGTTGGTCCAACCCTGTTCCTGGAGAGAGACCCTCCTGTTGGTCCAACCTTGTTCCTGGAGATCTACCCTCCTGTTGGTCCAACCTTGTTCCTGGAGAGCTACCCTCCTATTGGTCCAACCCTGTTCCTGGAGATCTACCCTCCTGTTGGTCCAACCTTGTTCCTGCAGATCTTACCCTCCTGTTGGTCCAACCCTGTTCCTGGAGATCTACCCTCCTATTGGTCCAACCCTGTTCCTGGAGATCTACCCTCCTATTGGTCCAACCCTGTTCCTGGACAGAGACCCTCCTGTTGGCCCAACCCTGTTCCTGGAGAGCTACCCTCCTATTGGTCCAAACCTGTTCCTGGAGATATACCCTCCTATTGGTCCAACCCTGTTCCTGGAGAGCGACCCTCCTGTTGGTCTCTAGATGCCGGTAGTTCTCCAGGAACAATGTTCTAGTGCTGGTGTAGTAGATGTAGGTAATTATATCTGTTCTAGTGCTGGTGTAGTAGATGTAGGTAATTATATCTGTTCTAGTGCTGGTGTAGTAGATGTAGGTAATTATATCTGTTCTAGTGCTGGTGTAGTAGATGTAGGTAATTATATCTGTTCTAGTGCTGGTGTAGTAGATGTAGGTAATTATATCTGTTCTAGTGCTGGTGTAGTAGATGTAGGTAATTATATCTGTTCTAGTGCTGGTGTAGTAGATGTAGGTAATAATATCTGTTCTAGTGATGGTGTAGTAGATGTAGGTAATTATATCTGTTCTAGTGCTGGTGTAGTAAATGTAGGTAATTATATCTGTTCTAGTGCTGGTGTAGTAGATGTATGAATTAAGAGAGATCCCATGCAGCCTTGTTCCTCGCCAATGTCCAATCTCTAGACAACAAGGTGGATGAATTTAGGGCACGAGTTGCCTTCCAGAGAGACATCAGAGATTGTAACATTCTCTGTTTCATGGAAATATGGCTCACTCGGGATATGTTGTCAGAGTCGGTAAGTGGATCCTTTTGTCCAGACCTCCACCCTGGACATCATCATCCAAGAGGCCGACCCAAAACAACGCGGTCGCCACAGGAGAGGCAGACGGCGAGCACACCATCCACCGCTCCCGAGCATATTACTCGCCAATGTCTAATCTCTAGATAACATGTTAGACAAAATTTCTTGCACAAGTTGCCTTCCAGAGAGACATCAGAGATTGTAACATTCTCTGTTTCACGGAAACATGGCTCACTGTTCATATGTTGTCAGAGTCGGTACAGCCACCCGGTTTCGTCACGCATCACACCGACAGAAACAAACATCTCTCTGTAAAGGAGAAGGGCGGGGGTGTACGCCTTATGATTAACGACTCATGGTGTAATCACAACAACATACAGGAACTCAAGTCCTTTTGTTCACCTGACCTAGAATTCCTTACAATCAAATGCCGACCTCATTATCTCCCGAGAGAATTCTCTTTGATTATAGTCACAGCCGTGTATATCCCTCGTCGGCCCTGAAAGAACTTCCCTGGACTCGATGTAAACTGGAAACCACACATCCCGAGGCTGCATTTATTGTAGCTGGGGATTTTAACAAAGCTAATCTGATAACAAGGCTTCCTAAATTCTATCGGCATATCGAATGCGCGACACAAGCTGGTAACATTCTGGATCATTGCTACTCTTAACTTCTGCGACGCAAACAAAGCCCTCCCCCTCCCTCCATTCGGCAAATCTGACCACGACTCCATTTTGTTGCTCCCAGCCTATAGACAGAAACTAAAAAGGAAATGCCCTGTTCAACCCCGCTTCAAGATTGCTTTGATCACGTGGATTGGGATATGTTCCGGATAGCCTCAGACAATAACATTGACGTATACACTGAATCGGTGAGTGAATTTATTAGCAAGTGCATCGGAGATGTTGTACCCACTGTGACTATTAAAACCTTTCCCTAACAAGATACCGCGGATTGATGGCGTCATTTTGCGCAAAACTGAAAGCGCCAAACACTGCTTTTTATCATGGCAAGGCGACTGGAAACATGGCCGAATACAAACAGTGTAGCTATTCCCTCCGTAAGGCAATCAAACAAACAAAGCGTCAGTATAGAGACAAAATGGAGTAGCAATTCAATGGCTCAAACACGAGACGTATGTGGCAGGGTCTACAGACAATCACAGACGACAAAAAAGAAAACCAGCCCCGTCGCGGACATCAAAGTCTTGCTCCCAGACGAATTAAACAACTTCTTTGATCGCTTTGAGGACAATAGTGCCACTGACACGGCCCGCTACCAAAGCCTGTGGGCTCTCCTTCTCTGTGGCCAACGTGAGTAAAACATTTAAACGTGTTAACCCTTGCAAGGCTGCCGCCCCAGACGGCATCCCTAGCCACGTCCTCAGAGCATGCGCAGACCAGCTGGCTGGAGTGTTTAAGGACATATTCAATCTCTCCCTATCCCAGTCTGCTTTCCCCACATGCTTCAAAATGTCCACCATTGTTCCTGTACCCAAGAAAGCAAAGGTAACTGAACTAAATGACTACCGCCCCGTAGCACTCACTTCTGTCATCATGAAGTGCTTTGCGAGACTAGTCAAGGATCATATAACCTCCACCCTACCTGACACCCTAGACCCACTCCAATTTGCTTACTGCCCCAATAGGTCCACTGATGATGCAACACCGTCACACTGCACACTGCCCTATCCCATCTGGACAAGAGGAATACCTATGTAAGAGCTCAGCATTCAACACCATAGTACCCTCCAAGCTCATCATTAATCTCGAGACCATGGGTCTCGACCCCGCCCTGTGCAACTGGGTCCTGGACTTTCTGACGGGCTGCCCCCAGGTGGGGCATCTCTGCTCCGCTGATCCTCAACACTGGGGCCCCACAAGGGTGCGTTCTCAGCCCTCTCCTGTACTCCTTGTTCCATGACTGCGTGGCCATGCACGCCTCCAACTCAATCATCAAGTTTGCAGACGACACAACAGTGGTAGGCTTGATTACCAACAACGACGAGATGGCCTACAGGGAGGAGGTGAGGGCCCTCGGAGTGTGGTGTCAGGAAAATAACCTCACACTCAACGTCAACAAAACTAAGGAGACGATTGTGGACTTCAGGAAACAGCAGAGGGAGCACCCCCCCCCCATCCACATCGACGGGACAGTAGTGGAGAGGGTGGAAAGTTTTAAGTTCCTCGGCATACACATCATGGACAAACTGAAATGATCCACCCACACAGACAGCGTGGTGAAGAAGGCACATCATTTGATTTGACTTAAAACAGGAACCAATTTGCCGGCATTTATGTGTACAAAGTTGATATATACTAACAAATGTAATATTTGAGGCTCTCTCTCGCTAATTGATTGTACAATGTGTACTCATAATATTATATTAGCATCCTGATTTTGATATATGGGAGTTTAGATACATGTTTATTGACGACTGCCATGTTGATCTGATTCTTGCTCTTAGAAAACCACGTTATAGTGTCCTACTTTCGGCTGTTGCAGATGCACCGAGAGGATCGAAACCGCAGTGCATCATGGGTAAATTGTTACTGACTTTCTGATCTAGAAATAATAAAGATAAGTGGTTATTTATGATGATTAGTAGAACAGTCAGTCGGCTTGACGCTCTCCAACACGGCCCCTCGACTTTCATCTACAGTCGGTGTGTTTCTTAAAATGGAGGATGACAACCGTTTTTTGGGGGAGATATTTGACCAAAGCTTTTTTCTCTATTGGTTTATGTTCGACTCCTGCGTCCTCTCTGACCTCCTTTTGGAAAAAGGTCAAAGGTAATCTAGGAGAGCGTGGCCGAAAATGTGCTTGTATGAAATGAGAAGCTCTTTCTTTTGGGGTCGAAACAAATGAAGTTAGTTGAACAAGACATTTTTAATAAAGGAGAAGTAGTTGTTTTTAAATGTGTCCATGCTCCCCCCTCCCACAATACAACAGCTGATTCAAAGGGGATGTCGCAGATATCAAAAGTCTTCTGTGGAAGGATACACGTGTGATTCCTCGCCAAATGGAGTCTATCGAGGATGGGGAGGACTGTTTTCTGTGGAAGGATACACAAGGAGGCTATGGAGGAGGGGAGGACTGTTTTCTGTGGAAGGATACACAAGGAGGCTATGGAGGAGGGGAGGACTGTTTTCTGTGGAAGGATACACAAGGAGGCTATGGAGGATGGGAGGACTGTCTTCTGTGGAAGGATACACATGGAGGCTATCGAGGATGGGAGGACTGTTTTCTGTGGAAGGATACACATGGAGGCTATCGAGGATGGGAGGACTGTTTTCTGTGGAAGGATACACATGGAGGCTATCGAGGATGGGAGGACTGTTTTCTGTGGAAGGATACACAAGGAGGCTATGGAGGATGGGAGGACTGTTTTCTGTGGAAGGATACACATGTGATTCCTCACCAAAAGGAGGCTATGGAGGAGGGGAGGACTGTTTTCTGTGGAAGGATACACAAGGAGGCTATCGAGGATGCTTGCCTACTAATGAGTTGACACACTCCTCGAACAATGTATCGGTTTCCGGATCAAGGAGGAGATGGGACTGAGCACCGGACTTTTACCCCTTTGGAAAAATATGTCTTATTTTTTTTTCTTACCAAACATCCAAACAGCATTAACTTATTGATCTGGTTACGTGTTGATTTAAAAAGTGTTTTTCTTTATCTGCGTAGTCTAGAGGTGAGTCTCAATAGTCTCTAGTGTAGTCTAGAGCTGAGTCTCAATAGTCTCTAGTTTAGTCTAGAGGTGAGTCTCAATAGTCTCTAGTGTAGTCTAGGGGTGAGTCTCAATAGTCTCTAGTGTAGTCTAGGGGTGAGTCTCAATAGTCTCTAGTGTAGTCTAGGGGTGAGTCTCAATAGTCTCTAGTTTAGTCTAGGGGTGAGTCTCAATAGTCTCTAGTGTAGTCTAGGGGTGAGTCTCAATAGTCTCTAGTGTAGTCTAGGGGTGAGTCTCAATAGTCTCTAGTTTAGTCTAGGGGTGAGTCTCAATAGTCTCTAGTGTAGTCTAGGGGTGAGTCTCAATAGTCTCTAGTGTAGTCTAGGGGTGAGTCTCAATAGTCTCTAGTGTAGTCTAGAGGTGAGTCTCAATAGTCCTAGTTTAGTCTAGGGGTGAGTCTCAATAGTCTCTAGTTTAGTCTAGGGTGAGTCTCAATAGTCTCTAGTTTAGTCTAGGGGTGAGTCTCAATAGTCTCTAGTTTAGTCTAGGGTGAGTAGTCTCAGTTTAGGGTGAGTCTAGTCTCTAGTTTAGTCTAGGGGTGAGTCTCAATAGTCTCTAGTTTAGTCTAGAGGTGAGTCTCAATAGTCTCTAGTTTAGTCTAGAGGTGAGTCTCAATAGTCTCTAGTTTAGTCTAGAGGTGAGTCTCAATAGTCTCTAGTTTAGTCTAGGGGTGAGTCTCAATAGTCTCTAGTTTAGTCTAGAGGTGAGTCTCAATAGTCTCTAGTTTAGTCTAGGGGTGAGTCTCAATAGTCTCTAGTGTAGTCTAGAGGTGAGTCTCAATAGTCTCTAGTTTAGTCTAGAGGTGAGTCTCAATAGTCTCTAGTTTAGTCTAGAGGTGAGTCTCAATAGTCTCTAGTTTAGTCTAGGGGTGAGTCTCAATAGTCTCTAGTTTAGTCTAGGGGTGAGTCTCAATAGTCTCTAGTTTAGTCTAGAGGTGAGTCTCAATAGTCTCTAGTTTAGTCTAGGGGTGAGTCTCAATAGTCTCTAGTGTAGTCTAGAGGTGAGTCTCAATAGTCTCTAGTTTAGTCTAGGGGTGAGTCTCAATAGTCTCTAGTTTAGTCTAGGGGTGAGTCTCAATAGTCTCTAGTTTAGTCTAGGGGTGAGTCTCAATAGTCTCTAGTTTAGTCTAGGGGTGAGTCTCAATAGTCTCTAGTTTAGTCTAGAGGTGAGTCTCAATAGTCTCTAGTTTAGTCTAGAGGTGAGTCTCAATAGTCTCTAGTGTAGTCTAGGGGTGAGTCTCAATAGTCTCTAGTGTAGTCTAGAGGTGAGTCTCAATAGTCTCTAGTGTAGTCTAGAGGTGAGTCTCAATAGTCTCTAGTGTAGTCTAGGGGTGAGTCTCAATAGTCTCTAGTTTAGTCTAGGGGTGAGTCTCAATAGTCTCTAGTTTAGTCTAGAGGTGAGTCTCAATAGTCTCTAGTTTAGTCTAGAGGTGAGTCTCAATAGTCTCTAGTTTAGTCTAGAGGTGAGTCTCAATAGTCTCTAGTGTAGTCTAGAGGTAAGTCTCAATAGTCTAGTTTAGTCTAGGGGTGAGTCTCAATAGTCTCTAGTTTAGTCTAGAGGTGAGTCTCAATAGTCCCTAGTTTAGTCTAGAGGTGAGTCTCAATAGTCCCTAGTTTAGTCTAGAGGTGAGTCTCAATAGTCCCTAGTGTAGTCTAGAGGTGAGTCTCAATAGTCCCTAGTTTAGTCTAGAGGTGAGTCTCAATAGTCTCTAGTTTAGTCTAGAGGTGAGTCTCAATAGTCCCTAGTTTAGTCTAGAGGTGAGTCTCAATAGTCTCTAGTTTAGTCTAGGGGTGAGTCTCAATAGTCTCTAGTGAGTCTCAATAGTCTAGGGGTGAGTCTCAAGGGTAGTCTCTAGTTTAGTCTAGAGGTGAGTCTCAATAGTCTCTAGTGTAGTCTAGAGGTGAGTCTCAATAGTCCCTAGTGTAGTCTAGGGGTGAGTCTCAATAGTCTCTAGTGTAGTCTAGGGGTGAGTCTCAATAGTCTCTAGTGTAGTCTAGGGGTGAGTCTCAATAGTCTAGTGTAGTCTAGAGGTGAGTCTCAATAGTCTCTAGTGTAGTCTAGGGGTGAGTCTCAATAGTCTCTAGTGTAGTCTAGGGGTGAGTCTCAATAGTCTCTAGTGTAGTCTAGGGGTGAGTCTCAATAGTCTCTAGTGTAGTCTAGGGGTGAGTCTCAATAGTCTCTAGTGTAGTCTAGGGGTGAGTCTCAATAGTCTCTAGTGTAGTCTAGGGGTGAGTCTCAATAGTCTCTAGTTTAGTCTAGGGGTGAGTCTCAATAGTCTCTAGTGTAGTCTAGGGGTGAGTCTCAATAGTCTAGTTTAGTCTAGGGGTGAGTCTCAATAGTCTTTAGTAGAGGTAGTCTCAATAGTCTAGTAGGTGAGTCTCAATAGTCTCTAGTGTAGTCTAGAGGTGAGTCTCAATAGTCTCTAGTGTAGTCTAGAGGGTGAGTCTCAATAGTCTCTAGTGTAGTCTAGAGGTGAGTCTCAATAGTCTAGTTTAGTCTAGAGGTGAGTCTCAATAGTCTCTAGTTTAGTCTAGGGGTGAGTCTCAATAGTCTCTAGTTTAGTCTAGGGGTGAGTCTCAATAGTCTCTAGTTTAGTCTAGAGGTGAGTCTCAATAGTCTCTAGTGTAGTCTAGAGGTGAGTCTCAATAGTCTCTAGTGTAGTCTAGAGGTGAGTCTCAATAGTCCCTAGTTTAGTCTAGAGGTGAGTCTCAATAGTCCCTAGTGTAGTCTAGGGGTGAGTCTCAATAGTCTCTAGTGTAGTCTAGAGGTGAGTCTCAATAGTCTCTAGTGTAGTCTAGGGGTGAGTCTCAATAGTCTCTAGTTTAGTCTAGAGCTGAGTCTCAGTAGTCTCTAGTTTAGTCTAGAGGTGAGTCTCAATAGTCTCTAGTTTAGTCTAGGGGTGAGTCTCAGTAGTCTCTAGTGTAGTCTAGGTGTGAGTCTCAATAGTCTGGTTTAGTCTAGGGGTGAGTCTCAATAGTCCCTAGTTTAGTCTAGGGGTGAGTCTCAATAGTCTCTAGTGTAGTCTAGAGGTGAGTCTCAATAGTCTCTAGTGTAGTCTAGGGGTGAGTCTCAATAGTCTCTAGTTTAGTCTAGAGGTGAGTCTCAATAGTCTCTAGTGTAGTCTAGGGTGAGTCTCAATAGTCTAGTGTAGTCAAGGGGTGAGTCTCAATAGTCTAGTGTAGTCTAGGGGTGAGTCTCAATAGTCTAGTGTAGTCTAGGGGTGAGTCTCAATAGTCTCTAGTGTAGTCTAGGGGTAAGTCTCAATAGTCTAGTGTAGTCTAGGTGAGTCTCAATAGTCTAGTGTAGTCTGAGTCTCAATAGTCTAGTGTAGTCTAGGGGTGAGTCTCTAGTCTCTAGTGTAGTCTAGGGTGAGTCTCAATAGTCTAGTGTAGTCTAGAGGTGAGTCTCAATAGTCTAGTGTAGTCTAGGGGTGAGTCTCTAGTCTCTAGTGTAGTCTAGGGGTGAGTCTCAATAGTCTAGTGTAGTCTAGGGGTGAGTCTCTAGTCTCTAGTGTAGTCTAGGGGTGAGTCTCAATAGTCTAGTGTAGTCTAGGGTGAGTCTCAATAGTCTCTAGTGTGCAGTCTAGGGGTGAGTCTCAATAGTCTAGTTTAGTCTAGGGGTGAGTCTCAGTAGTCTGGTTTAGTCTAGGGGTGAGTCTCAGTAGTCTGGTTTAGTCTAGGGGTGAGTCTCAGTAGTCTGGTTTAGTCTAGGGGTGAGTCTCAATAGTCTCTAGTGTAGTCTAGAGGTGAGTCTCAATAGTCTCTAGTGTAGTCTAGAGCTGAGTCTCAATAGTCCCTAGTTTAGTCTAGAGGTGAGTCTCAATAGTCTAGTGTAGTCTAGGGGTGAGTCCCAATAGTCTCTAGTGTAGTATAGAGGTGAGTCTCATTAGTCTCTAGTGTAGTCTAGGGGTGAGTCTCAGTAGTCTCTAGTGTAGTCTAGGGGTGAGTCTCTATAGTTCTAGTGTAGTCTAGGGGTGAGTCTCTAGTCTCTAGTGTAGTCTAGGGGTGAGTCTCTATAGTCTAGTGTAGTCTAGGGGTGAGTCCCAATAGTCTCGATTGCAGTCTAGGGGTGAGTCTCAGTAGTCTAGTTTAGTCTAGGGGTGAGTCTCAGTAGTCTGGTTTAGTCTAGGGGTGAGTCTCAGTAGTCTGGTTTAGTCTAGGGGTGAGTCTCAGTAGTCTAGTTTAGTCTAGGGGTGAGTCTCATTAGTCTCTAGTGTAGTCTAGGGGTGAGTCTCTATAGTTTAGTGTAGTCTAGGGGTGAGTCTCTAGTCTCTAGTGTAGTCTAGGGGTGAGTCTCTATAGTCTAGTGTAGTCTAGGGGTGAGTCCCAATAGTCTCGATTGCAGTCTAGGGGTGAGTCTCAGTAGTCTAGTTTAGTCTAGGGGTGAGTCTCATTAGTCTAGTTTAGTCTAGGGGTGAGTCTCAGTAGTCTGGTTTAGTCTAGGGGTGAGTCTCAGTAGTCTGGTTTAGTCTAGGGGTGAGTCTCAGTAGTCTGGTTTAGTCTAGGGGTGAGTCTCAGTAGTCTGGTTTAGTCTAGGGGTGAGTCTCAATAGTCTCTAGTGTAGTATAGAGGTGAGTCTCATTAGTCTCTAGTGTAGTCTAGGGGTGAGTCTCTATAGTCTAGTGTAGTCTAGGGGTGAGTCTCTAGTCTCTAGTGTAGTCTAGGGGTGAGTCTCTATAGTCTAGTGTAGTCTAGGGGTGAGTCCCAATAGTCTCGATTGCAGTCTAGGGGTGAGTCTCAGTAGTCTAGTTTAGTCTAGGGGTGAGTCTCCATAGTGTAGTCTAGGGGTGGGTCTCTATACTGTAGTCTAGGGGTGAGTCTCTATAGTCTAGGGGTGAGTCCCAATAGTCTAGGGTTGAGTCCCAATAGTCTAGTGTAGTCTAGGGGTGAGTCCAAATAGTCTAGGGGTGAGTCTCTATAGTCTAGTGTAGTCTAGGATTGAGTCCCAATAGTCTAGTGTAGTCCAGGGGTGAGTCCCTATAGTCTAGTGTTGTCTAGGAGTGAGTCCCAATAGTCTAGTGTAGTCTAAGGGTGAGTCCCAATAGTCTAGTGAAGTCTAGGGGTGAGTCCCAATAGTCTAGTGTAGTCTAGGGTTGAGTCCCAATAGTCTAGGTGTGAGTCTCTATAGTCTAGTGTAGTCTAGGGGTGAGTCTCAATAGTCTCTAGTGTAGTCTAGGGGTGAGTCCCAATAGTCTAGGTGTGCGTCTATAGTCTAGTGTAGTCTAGGGGTGAGTCTCAATAGTCTCTAGTGTAGTCTAGGGGTGAGTCCCAATAGTCTCTATTGCAGTCTAGGGGTGAGTCTCAGTAGTCTAGTTTAGTCTAGGGGTGAGTCTCAATAGTGTAGTCTAGGGGTGAGTCCCAATAGTCTGGTTTAGTCTAGGGGTGAGTCTCAATAGTCTGGTTTAGTCTAGGGGTGAGTCTCAATAGTCTGGTTTAGTCTAGGGGTGAGTCTCAGTAGTCTGGTTTAGTCTAGGGGTGAGTCTCAGTAGTCTGGTTTAGTCTAGGGGTGAGTCTCAATAGTCTGGTTTAGTCTAGGGGTGAGTCTCAGTAGTCTGGTTTAGTCTAGGGGTGAGTCTCAGTAGTCTGGTTTAGTCTAGGGGTGAGTCTCAATAGTCTGGTTTAGTCTAGGGGTGAGTCTCAGTAGTCTGGTTTAGTCTAGGGGTGAGTCCCAATAGTCTGCTTTAGTCTAGGGGTGAGTCTCAATAGTCTGGTTTAGTCTAGGGGTGAGTCTCAATAGTAAACATTTTGTAAAGAAAGAAACATGCTGAGTCTAGAGGTAAATATTGTTGTTTAATAAACAAACACCAGTCAGGAACTGACATTAGTCTCGGGGGGTATAAAGCACAACGCACAGAGGAAGAGGGGGGGGGACATATTTATCTGTTACACAAGGAGGAAGTCCCTACTGAGGGACAGGAAGAACTACGATCCATCCAGATCAGGATCCAAGTCTACGGTACAAAACCTTAGCAGCAACACGTTAAACATCGTCATAGTAACATCGGGTGGCTAACAAAGTAGTTTCATTTAGAAAAAAGTCACAGTTTTATTTTTAAGCAGAAATTGGTTAAAAAGTTATAAACGGTTCTAGGATCAGGTGATGTAATCTACACTATCAACATGTCTAGGATCAGGTGGTGATGTAATCTACACCATCAACATGTCTAGGATCAGGTGGTGATGTAATCTACACCATCAACATGTCTAGGATCAGGTGATGTAATCTACACCATCAACATGTCTAGGATCAGGTGGTGATGTAATCTACACCATCAACATGTCTAGGATCAGGTGGTGATGTAATCTACACCATCAACATGTCTAGGATCAGGTGGTGATGTAATCTACACCATCAACATGTCTAGGATCAGGTGATGTAATCTACACCATCAACATGTCTAGGATCAGGTGGTGTTGTAATCTACACCATCAACATGTCTAGGATCAGGTGGTGATGTAATCTACACCATCAACATGTCTAGGATCAGGTGATGTAATCTACACCATCAACATGTCTAGGATCAGGTGGTGATGTAATCTACACCATCAACATGTCTAGGATCAGGTGATGTAATCTACACCATCAACATGTCTAGGATCAGGTGATGTAATCTACACCATCAACATGTCTAGGATCAGGTGGTGATGTCTACACCATCAACATGTCTAGGATCAGGTGATGTAATCTACACCATCAACATGTCTAGGATCAGGTGGTGATGTAATCTACACCATCAACATGTCTAGGATCAGGTGGTGATGTAATCTACACCATCAACATGTCTAGGATCAGGTGGTGTTGTAATCTACACCATCAACATGTCTAGGATCAGGTGGTGATGTAATCTACACCATCAACATGTCTAGGATCAGGTGGTGATGTAATCTACACCATCAACATGTCTAGGATCAGGTGGTGATGTAATCTACACCATCAACATGTCTAGGATCAGGTGGTGATGTAATCTACACCATCAACATGTCTAGGATCAGGTGGTGATGTAATCTACACCATCAACATGTCTAGGATCAGGTGGTGATGTAATCTACACCATCAACATGTCTAGGATCAGGTGGTGATGTAATCTACACCATCAACATGTCTAGGATCAGGTGGTGATGTAATCTACACCATCAACATGTCTAGGATCAGGTGGTGATGTAATCTACACCATCAACATGTCTAGGATCAGGTGGTGATGTAATCTACACCATCAACATGTCTAGGATCAGGTGGTGATGTAATCTACACCATCAACATGTCTAGGATCAGGTGGTGATGTAATCTACACCATCAACATGTCTAGGATCAGGTGGTGATGTAATCTACACCATCAACATGTCTAGGATCAGGTGGTGTTGTAATCTACACCATCAACATGTCTAGGATCAGGTGGTGATGTAATCTACACCATCAACATGTCTAGGATCAGGTGGTGATGTAATCTACACCATCAACATGTCTAGGATCAGGTGGTGATGTAATCTACACCATCAACATGTCTAGGATCAGGTGGTGATGTAATCTACACCATCAACATGTCTAGGATCAGGTGTTGTAATCTACACCATCAACATGTCTAGGATCAGGTGGTGATGTAATCTACACCATCAACATGTCTAGGATCAGGTGGTGTTGTAATCTACACCATCAACATGTCTAGGATCAGGTGGTGATGTAATCTAAACCATCAACATGTCTAGGATCAGGTGGTGATGTAATCTACACCATCAACATGTCTAGGATCAGGTGATGTAATCTACACCATCAACATGTCTAGGATCAGGTGGTGATGTAATCTACACCATCAACATGTCTAGGATCAGGTGGTGATGTAATCTACACCATCAACATGTCTAGGATCAGGTGGTGATGTAATCTACACCATCAACATGTCTAGGATCAGGTGGTGATGTAATCTACACCATCAACATGTCTAGGATCAGGTGGTGATGTAATCTACACCATCAACATGTCTAGGATCAGGTGGTGATGTAATCTACACCATCAACATGTCTAGGATCAGGTGGTGATGTAATCTACACCATCAACATGTCTAGGATCAGGTGGTGATGTAATCTACACCATCAACATGTCTAGGATCAGGTGGTGATGTAATCTACACCATCAACATGTCTAGGATCAGGTGGTGATGTGGTAGGATGTAATCTACACCATCAACATGTCTAGGATCAGGTGGTGATGTAATCTACACCATCAACATGTCTAGGATCAGGTGGTGTAATCTACACCATCAACATGTCTAGGATCAGGTGGTGGTAATCTACACCATCAACATGGTGATGTAATCTACACCATCAACATGTCTAGGATCAGGTGGTGATGTAATCTACACCATCAACATGTCTAGGATCAGGTGGTGATGTAATCTACACCATCAACATGTCTAGGATCAGGTGGTGATGTAATCTACACCATCAACATGTCTAGGATCAGGTGGTGATGTAATCTACACCATCAACATGTCTAGGATCAGGTGGTGATGTAATCTACACCATCAACATGTCTAGGATCAGGTGGTGATGTAATCTACACCATCAACATGTCTAGGATCAGGTGATGTAATCTACACCATCAACATGTCTAGGATCAGGTGGTGATGTAATCTACACCATCAACATGTCTAGGATCAGGTGGTGATGTAATCTACACCATCAACATGTCTAGGATCAGGTGGTGATGTAATCTACACCATCAACATGTCTAGGATCAGGTGGTGATGTAATCTACACCATCAACATGTCTAGGATCAGGTGGTGATGTAATCTACACCATCAACATGTCTAGGATCAGGTGGTGTAATCTACACCATCAACATGTCTAGGATCAGGTGGTGATGTAATCTACACCATCAACATGTCTAGGATCAGGTGGTGATGTAATCTACACCATCAACATGTCTAGGATCAGGTGGTGATGTAATCTACACCATCAACATGTCTAGGATCAGGTGGTGATGTAATCTACACCATCAACATGTCTAGGATCAGGTGGTGTTGTAATCTACACCATCAACATGTCTAGGATCAGGTGGTGATGTAATCTACACCATCAACATGTCTAGGATCAGGTGGTGTAATCTACACCATCAACATGTCTAGGATCAGGTGATATAATCTACACCATCAACATGTCTAGGATCAGGTGGTGATGTAATCTACACCATCAACATGTCTAGGATCAGGTGATGTAATCTACACCATCAACATGTCTAGGATCAGGTGATGTAATGAACGTCAGATAAATGAACTATACACTTCTTATTACTCTTCATCCTCATCATGGCACAATACAAAGTCTGAGAAAACATGGCCACAGAAATACACAACAATGTCCTCAATCACAATGTCACATTTCTTTGAAGATTAAAATGTAACTAAGTCTTCTGGCAAAAAAATAATTAAAACACGATAGTTTTACTCAGTGGTCAAAACAACATCAAAGACTTCTCTCCAACCCCCCCCCCCAAAAACAAAACAAAAATTAGGACACGATATGTTGTTAGTCAATCTAGTCAATCTTTCACTGCCTTTTAATACAAAAATAAGAGAGACAAATATAAATTAATATATATTAAAAGAGTCAAGCAGGTACATGGGTCAGACAGGTTGTCACAAGAGAGGAGAGGAGGCACTGAGGGGTTTAACCTAATTACTACCTTAACAAAACTACACAATCTACGTGTGTGTGTGTGTGTGTGTGTGTGTGTGTGTGTGTTTTGGGTGGAGGTTGTCACAGGAGAGGAGAGGAGACACGGGGCTGTGGGGTTTAACCTAATTACTACCTTAACAAAACTACACCATCTACGTGTGTGTGTGTTGTGTGGATGAAAGGGTTCCCTCCGTCTCCCCCCTGACCTGAGACCAGAACACCTCCCCCCGGTGGTGAGTGTGTAGTACTACGGTTAATAGGGGGACTCCTACAACACAGGAAACAGGAAGAACACAACAGGAAGTGGTCGTCCGTCAGTGGGGAACCCCGTTCGTCTTCATGAGTCTTGTTGAGTTTTTAAGTCTTTTTTCTCCGTTTGATAATAAAAATAAGTCATTTTTTTTGTTGTATTTTACAATATAATTCAACATCTCCTCTGAGGCAGTGAGCCCACAGTCCAGCGCTGGCAATATTTTTGTTGTTGTAGTTTCTTTGTTTCGTCTTGACTTTTTTGGGGGGGGTTTACAAAAAGAAGAGGGATGAGGTCAGAGGAGGAGAGGGGAGGGGGATGAGGTCGGAGGAGGAGAGGGGAGGGGGATGAGGTCGGAGGAGGAGAGGGAGGGGGATAAGGTCGGAGGAAGAGAGGGGGATGAGGTCAGAGGAGGAGAGGGGGAGGGGGATAAGGTCAGAGGAGGAGAGGAGGATGAGAGGGGGATGAGGTCAGAAAAGGAGAGGTGGATGAGGTCGGAGGAGGAAAGGGGCATGAGGTCAGAGGAGGAGAGTTGGATGAGGTCGGAGGAGGAGAGGGGGATGAGGAGGAAAGGGGGATGAGGTCGGAGGAGTAGGAGAGGTGGATGAGTTCGGAGGAGGAGAGGGGGATGAGGTCGGAGGAGGTGAGGGGGATGAGGTCGGAGGAGGTGAGGGGGATGAGGTCAGAGGAAGAGAGGGGGATGAGGTTGGAGGAGGACAGGGGATGAGGTTGGAGGAGGAGAGGGGGATGAGGTTGGAGGAGAGGGGATTTGTTCGGAGGAGGAGAGAGGGGGTGAGGTTGGATAAGGAGAAGGGGAGGGAGGTGAGGTTGGAGGAGGATGAGGTCGGAGGAGGAGGGGGATGAGGTCAGAGGTTGAAAAGGGGATGAGGAGAGGGGGATGAGGTCGGAGGAGGAGAGGAGGATGAGGTCGGAGGAGGAAGAGGAGAGGGGGATGAGGTCAGAGGAGGAGAAGGGGATGAGGTCGGATAAGGAGAAGGGGATGAGGTTGGATAAGGAGAAGGGGAGGGGTTGAGGTCGGAGGAGGAGAGAGGGGGATGAGAAGGGGATGAGGTCGGTGGAGGAGGAGGAGAGGGTGATGAGGAGGATGAGGTCGGAGGAGGAGAGGGGGATAAGGTTGGATAAGGAGAAGGGGAGGGGGGGTGAGGTCGGAGGAGGAGAGGGGGATGAGGTCGGAGGAGGAGAGGGGATGAGGTCGGAGGAGGACAAGGGGATGAGGTCGGAGGAGGAGGAGGAGAGGGGGATGAGGTCGGAGGAGGACAAGGGGATGAGGTCAGAGGAGGAGGAGAGGGGGATGAGGTCGGAGGAGGAGAGGGGGAGGGGGATAAGGTCGGAGGAGGATGAGGTCGGAGGAGGAGGATGAGGTCGGAGGAGGAGCGGGGGATGAGGTTGGAGGAGGAGATGAGGTCGGAGGAGGAGGAGGAGAGGGGGATGAGGTCGGAGGAGGAGAGAGGGATGGGTTTCCTTCCAGAGAGAGACAGTAGCAGGAACAGGAGGGGGAACCTTTCATCCTAGGGTAAAGGGGGGACGTTTTACGAGGGAGGACACTTTGTACAGCCGCACTTCACCACCTTCTCCACTTCCTGTACGAAGGAGGAGCCGTCGGTGCAGTGGAAGGTGTATTTCCTGCGTTTGGAACGTAAAGGGGAGCAGCAGCCGCTCCCGCCCCCCCCTTCAGCCCCCTCCGGACAGGAGCCACGGCACTCTAGACGGGAGACCTTCTCCTGGGTTTCACACGCCGAATAGCCCCTCTGGAGCTGGTAGACAGCTCGGAGCCGTTCCCCTCGACAGACCACCTCTACAGGGGAAGAGAGAGAAGAAGGGTTTAGAGAGAGAGAAGAGAGAGAGAGAGAGAGAGAGAGAGAAGGGAGAGAGAGAGAAGGGCTGAGAGAGAGAGAGAGAGAGATAGGCTGAGAGAGAGAGAGAGAGAGAGAGAGGCTTAGAGAGAGAGAAGAAGGGCTGAGAGAGAGAGAAAGAGATAGAGAGAGAGAAGGGCTGAGAGAGAGAGAGAGAGAGAGAAGGGCTGAGAGAGAGAGAGAGAGAAGAAGGGTTTAGAAAGAGAGGGGCGGTAGTTAGAGGAATAGATGACAGGGAGAGAGATGAGAGGAGGTGTGGATGGATGGATGGATGGATGGAGGGAGGGAGGGAGAGAGAGAGGGATGAGAGGTGTGGATTGATGGAGGAAGGAAGGAAGGAAGGAAGGAATGAAGGAAGGAAGGAAGAGTGAAAGGAGAGAGCAGAGGATGCGGGTGGCTGAGGTTTATACAAGCTCATGTGGAATGGAAGGTCTCCAATGTGATTGGCTGTGGAGGAGCATGGTCTCCAATGTGATTGGCTGTGGAGGAGGATGGGTTAAGGAGAGGGGGTGGCGGGGCAGAGAGGGCTGACCTCTGACCTCTGACCCTGAGATTCTCACCTGGGTGACCCCTCTGCCGGGGGGCGGTGGATCAGAGGAGGCTGGGGCAGACAGACAGCAGAGAGTTAGAGCAGACAGACAGCAGAGAGTTAGAGCAGACAGACAGCAGAGAGTTAGAGCAGACAGACAGGGTTAAAACACTAACAGACAGACAGCAGAGAGTTAGAGCAGACAGACAGGGTTAAAACACTAACAGACAGACAGCAGAGAGTTAGAGCAGACAGACAGTTAAAACACTAACAGACAGACAGCAGAGAGTTAGAACAGACAGACAGATGGACAGACAGTGGCCAGATGAGACCGATGTAGAGACCCCCCCCCCCCCTCCCTCCCTCCCTCCCTCACCTCTGTCGCAGGCGTCCCCCATGTATCCTGGGTTACATTGACAGTAGGCCTTGCCCAGGCCAGACAGCCTACATTTCCCATGTTTACACCTGGTCAGCTGACAGGGGTCCAGCACTTCCTGGTCTGCCTCGTCACACAGCACCCCGAGGAATCCTGGCTGGCAGCGACAGGAGTAGGAGTAGGAATTGATAGGAAGACATGAACCATGGATACACCTGCAGGAAGGTGGAGGGAGAGATGGGGGAGGGAGAGAGAGGAGGGGGGAGGGAGAGGACGGCGAGAGAGATGGGGGGGAGGGAGAGGATGGAGAGAGAGAGATGGGGGAGGGAGAGGACGGAGAGAGAGAGAGAGAAGGGGGAGGGAGAGATGGGGGGAGGGAGAGAGGGGGGAGGGAGAGGGCAGAGAGAGAGAGAGATGGGGGAGAGGGAGAGAGAGGAGGGGGAGGGAGAAGGGGAGGGAGAGGACGGAGAGAGAGATGAGGGAGGGAGGACAGAGAGAGAGAGAGAGATGGGGAGGAGAAATACAATTTAAATGGATCGAAATCCCTCACCCACATCCCTCTCCACCCCCTCACCCACATCCCTCTCCACCCCCCTCACCCCCATCATCCCTCTCCAACCCCCTCCCCTCACTCATTCCCTCTCCTCTCCATCCCCCCCTCACCCCCATCCCTCTCCAACCTCCCCTCACCCCCATCCCTCTCCACCCGCCCCCTCACCCCATCCCTCTCCATCCTCCCCCTCACCCCCATCCCTCTCCACCCCCTCACCCCATCCCTCTCCACCCCCTCACCCCCATCTCTCTCAATCCTCCCCCTCACTCATTCCTCTCCATCCTCGCCTCACCCTCACCCCTCACCCCATCCCTCTCCATCCTCGCCTCACCCTCACCCCCATCCCTCTCCATCCTCACCTCACCCTCACCCCTCACCACCATCCCCACCTCCCCCTCACCCGTCACCCCCATCCCTCTCCATCCTCCCCTCACCCCTCACCCCCATCCCCATCCCTCTCCATCCTCCCCTCACCCCTCACCCCCATCCCCATCCCTCTCCATCCTCCCCTCACCCCTCACACCCATCCCTCTCCATCCTCCCCTCACCCCTCACACCCATCCCTGTCCATCCTCCCCTCACCCTCACCCCCATCCCCAGTCCACTGACTTGTTCCCATCACAGGGGTTGTTGACCTGGTCCTGACAACGGTCTCCGGTCCACCCAGGGTGGCAGGTACAGGAGAAGCCTCTCTGACCGGTTGGGTGGCACTCACCCTGGCCACACACACCTGCCTGGCATGGCTGGCATCCCGCTTCAACCCCAGTCTGTAAAACACAACAGGGTTCAGTTTAGAGGTGGAACAGCGTGTGAGTGTTTCAATCCTGTCCCTGCTCCAGTAGACCCCCAGGTCCTGTCCCTGCTCCAGTAGACCCCCAGGTCCTGTCCCTGCTCCAGTAGACCCCCAGGTCCTGTCCCTGCTCCAGTCTGACCCCCAGGTCCTGTCCCTGCTCCAGTCTGACCCCCAGGTCCTGTCCCTGCTCCAGTCTGACCCCCAGGTCCTGTCCCTGTCCCTGCTCCAGTAGACCCCCAGGTCCTGTCCCTGTCCCTGCTCCAGTCTGACCCCCAGGTCCTGTCCCTGTCCCTGCTCCAGTAGACCCCCAGGTCCTGTCCCTGCTCCAGTAGACCCCCAGGTACTGTCCCTGCTCCAGTCCCCCCAGGTCCTGTCCCTGCTCCAGTAGAACCCCAGGTCCTGTCCCTGTCCCTGCACCAGTCTGACCCCAGGTCCTGTCCCTGTCCCTGCTCCAGTCTGACCCCCAGGTACTGTCCCTGCTCCAGTAGACCCCCAGGTCCTGTCCCTGTCCCTGCTCCTAGACCCCCAGGTCCTGTCCCTGTCCCTGCTCCAGTCTGACCCCCAGGTCCCTGCTCCAGTAGACCCCCAGGTCCTGTCCCTGTCCCTGCTCCAGTCTGACCCCCAGGTCCCTGCTCCAGTAGACCCCCAGGTCCTGTCCCTGTCCCTGCTCCAGTAGACCCCCAGGTACTGTCCCTGCTCCAGTCTGACCCCCAGGTCCTGTCCCTGCTCCAGTAGACCCCCAGGTCCTGTCCCTGTCCCTGCTCCAGTCTGACCCCCAGGTACTGTCCCTGCTCCAGTCTGACCCCCAGGTCCTGTCCCTGCTCCAGTCTGACCCCCAGGTCCTGTCCCTGCACCAGTCTGACCCCCAGGTCCTGTCCCTGCTCCAGTCTGACCCCCAGGTCCTGTCCCTGCTCCAGCCCGACCCCCAGGTCCTGTCCCTGTCCAGCCCCTGCTCCAGCCCGACCCCCAGGTCCTGTACCTGTCCCTGTCCTCCCTGCTCCAGCCCGACCCCCAGGTCCTGTACCTGTCCCTGCTCCAGCCCAGGTCTGTACCTGTCCCTGCTCCCCCAGGTCCTGTACCTGTCCCTGCTCCAGTCCGACCCCCAGGTCCTGTCCTGTCCCTGCTCCAGCCCGACCCCCAGGTCCTGTACCTGTCCCTGCTCCAGTCCGACCCCCAGGTCCTGTTCCTGTCCCTGCTCCAGCCCGACCCCCAGGTCCTGTACCTGTCCCTGCTCCAGTCCGACCCCCAGGTCCTGTACCTGTCCCTGCTCCAGCCCGACCCCCAGGTCCTGTACCTCTCCCTGCTCCAGCCTGACCCCCAGGTCCTGCAGCTGTCCCTGCTCCAGCCCGACCCCAGGTCCTGTACCTGTCCCTGCTCCAGCCCGACCCCCAGGTCCTGTACCTGTCCCTGCTCCAGCCCGACCCCCAGGTCCTGTACCTGTCCCTGCTCCAGCCCGACCCCCAGGTCCTGTACCTGTCCCTGCTCCAGTCCGAGCCCCAGGTCCTGTACCTGTCCCTGCTCCAGCCCGACCCCCAGGTCCTGTACCTGTCCCTGCTCCAGCCCGACCCCCAGATCCTGTACCTGTCCCTGCTCCAGCCCGACCCCCAGGTCCTGTACCTGTCCCTGCTCCAGCCCGACCCCCAGGTCCTTTACCTGTCCCTGCTCCAGTCCGAGCCCCAGGTCCTGTACCTGTCCCTGCTCCAGCCCGACCCCCAGGTCCTGTACCTGTCCCTGCTCCAGCCCGACCCCCAGATCCTGTACCTGTCCCTGCTCCTGCCCGACCCACAGGTCATGTACCTGTCCCTGCTCCAGTCCGACCCCCAGGTCCTGTACCTGTCCCTGCTCCAGTCCGACCCCAGGTCCTGTACCTGTCCCTGCTCCAGTTCGACCCCCAGGTCCCCAGGTCCTGTCCACTGTCCCTGCTCCAGCCCAGCCCCCCCAGGTCCTGTACCTGTCCCTGCTCCAGTCCGACCCCCAGGTCCTGTCCCTGTCCCTGCTCCAGCCCGACCCCCAGGTCCTGTACCTGTCCCTGCTCCAGTCCGACCCCCAGGTCCTGTACCTGTCCCTGCTCCAGCCAGACCCCCAGGTCCTGTACCTGTCCCTGCTCCAGCCCGACCCCCAGGTACTGTCCCTGCTCCAGCCCGACCCCCAGGTCCTGTACCTGTCCCTGCTCCAGCCCGACCCCCAGGTACTGTACATGTCCCTGCTCCAGTCCGACCCCCAGGTCCTGTCCCTGTCCTGCTCCAGGCCGACCCCCAGGTCCTGTACCTGTTCCTGCTCCAACCCGACCCCCAGATCCTGTCCCTGCTCCAGCCCAACCTCCAGGTCCTGTACCTGTCCCTGCTCCAGCCCGACCCCCAGGTCCTGTCCCTGCTCCAGCCCGACCCCCAGATCCTGTACCTGTCCCTACTCCTGCCCGACCCACAGGTCATGTACCTGTCCCTGCTCCAGTCCGACCCCCAGGTCCTGTACCTGTCCCTGCTCCAGCCCGACCCCCAGGTCCTGTACCTGTCCCTGCTCCAGCCCGACCCCCAGGTCCTGTCCCTGTCCCTGCTCCAGCCCGACCCCCAGGTCCTGTACCTGTCCCTGCTCCAGTCCGACCCCCAGGTCCTGTCCCTGTCCCTGCTCCAGCCCGACCCCCAGGTCCTGTACCTGTCCCTGCTCCAGTCCGACCCCCAGGTCCTGTCCCTGTCCCTGCTCCAGCCCGACCCCCAGGTCCTGTACCTGTCCCTGCTCCAGTCCGACCCCCAGGTCCTGTTCCTGTCCCTGCTCCAGCCCGACCCCCAGGTCCTGTACCTGTCCCTGCTCCAGTCCGAGCCCGACCCCAGGTCCCCAGGTCCTGTACCTGTCCCTGCTCCAGCCCGAGCCCCCCAGGTCCTGTACCTCTCCCTGCTCCAGACCCCCAGGTCCCCCTGTCCCAGCCCGACCCCCAGGTCCTGCTCCAGCCCGACCCCCAGGTCCTGTACCTGTCCCTGCTCCAGCCCGACCCCAGGTCCTGTACCTGTCCCTGCTCCAGTCCAACCCCCAGGTCCTGTACCTGTCCCTGCTCCAGCCCGACCCCCAGGTCCTGTACCTGTCCCTGCTCCAGTCCGACCCCCAGGTCCTGTACCTGTCCCTGCTCCAGCCCGACCCCCAGGTCCTGTACCTGTCCCTGCTCCAGCCCGACCCCCAGGTCCTGTACCTGTCCCTGCTCCAGCCCGAGCCCCAGGTCCTGTACCTGTCCCTGCTCCGCCCGACCCCCAGGTCCTGTACCTGTCCCTGCCCCAGTCCCGACCTGTCCCCCCAGGACCCCCAGGTCCTGTCCCTGCTCCAGCCCGACCCCCAGGTCCTGTACCTGTCCCTGCTCCAGCCCGACCCCCAGGTCCTGTACCTGTCCCTGCTCCAGCCCGACCCCAGGTCCTGTACCTGTCCCTGCTCCAGTCCGACCCCCACCCCCAGGACCCCAGGTCCTGTCCCTGCTCCAGTCCGACCCCAGGTCCTGTACCTGTCCCTGCTCCAGCCCGACCCCCAGGTCCTGTCCTGTCCCTGCTCCAGCCCGACCCCCAGGTCCTGTACCTGTCCCTGCTCCAGTCCGACCCCCAGGTCCTGTCCCTGTCCCTGCTCCAGCCCGACCCCCAGGTCCTGTACCTGTCCCTGCTCCAGTCCGACCCCCAGGTCCTGTACCTGTCCCTGCTCCAGCCCGACCCCCAGGTCCTGTACCTGTCCCTGCTCCAGCCCGACCCCCAGGTCCTGTCCCTGCTCCAGCCCGACCCCCAGGTCCTGTACCTGTCCCTGCTCCAGCCCGACCCCCCTGTACCTGTCCCTGCTCCAGTCCGACCCCCAGGTCCTGTCCCTGTCCCTGCTCCAGGCCGACCCCCAGGTCCTGTACCTGTTCCTGCTCCAACCCGACCCCCAGATCCTGTCCCTGCTCCAGCCCGACCCCCAGGTCCTGTACCTGTCCCTGCTCCAGCCCGACCCCCAGGTCCTGTCCCTGCTCCAGCCCGCCCCCCCAGATCCTGTACCTGTCCCTGCTCCAGCCCGACCCCAGGTCCTGTACCTGTCCCTGCTCCAGTCCGACCCCCAGGTCCTGTCCCTGTCCCTGCTCCAGTCCGACCCCCAGGTCCTGTACCTGTCCCTGCTCCAGCCCGACCCCCAGGTCCTGTCCCTGTCCCTGCTCCAGCCCGACCCCCAGGTCCTGTACCTGTCCCTGCTCCAGTCCGACCCCCAGGTCCTGTCCCTGTCCCTGCTCCAGCCCGACCCCCAGGTCCTGTACCTGTCCCTGCTCCAGTCCGACCCCCAGGTCCTGTACCTGTCCCTGCTCCAGGCCGACCCCCAGGTCCTGTACCTGTCCCTGCTCCAGCCCGACCCCCAGGTCCTGTACCTGTCCCTGCTCCAGTCCGACCCCCAGGTCCTGTACCTGTCCCTGCTCCAGTCCGACCCCCAGGTCCTGTACCTGTCCCTGCTCCAGTCCGACCCCAGGTCCTGTCCCTGTCCCTGCTCCAGCCCGACCCCCAGGTCCTGTACCTGTCCCTGCTCCAGCCCGACCCCCAGGTCCTGCCCTGCTCCAGCCCGACCCCCAGATCCTGTACCTGTCCCTGCTCCAGTCCGACCCCCAGGTCCTGTCCCTGTCCCTGCTCCAGCCCGACCCCCAGGTCCTGTACCTGTCCCTGCTCCAGCCCGACCCCCAGGTCCTGTCCCTGCTCCAGCCCGACCCCCATGTCCTGTACCTGTCCCTGCTGACCCCCAGGTCCCTGTCCCTGCTCCAGCCCGACCCCCAGGTCCTGTACCTGTCCCTGTTCCAGTCCGACCCCCAGATCCTGCAGCTGTCCCTGCTCCAGTCTGACCCCCAGGTACTGTCCCTGCTCCAGTCTGACCCCCAGGTCCTGTCCCTGCTCCAGCCTGACCCCCAGGTCCTGTCCCTGCACCAGTCCTGACCCCCAGGTCCTGTCCCTGACCCCCAGGTCCTGTCCCTGCTCCAGCCCGACCCCCAGGTCCTGTACCTGTCCCTGCTCCAGCCCGACCCCCAGGTCCTGTCCCTGCTCCAGCCCGACCCCCAGTCCTGTACCTGTCCCTGCTCCAGCCCGACCCCCAGGTCCTGTACCTGTCCCTGCTCCAGTCCGACCCCCAGGTCCTGTTCCTGTCCCTGCTCCAGCCCGAGCCCCCCCAGGTCCTGTACCTGTCCCTGCTCCAGTCCGACCCCAGGTCCTGTCCCTGTCCCTGCCCCAGTCCTGTACCCGACCCCCAGGTCCTGTACCTGTCCCTGCTCCAGCCCGACCCCCAGGTCCTGTACCTGTCCCTGCTCCAGCCCGACCCCCAGGTCCTGTACCTGTCCCTGCTCCAGCCTGACCCCCAGATCCTGCCTGTCCCTGCTCCAGCCCGACCCCCAGGTCCTGTACCTGTCCCTGCTCCAGCCCGACCCCCAGGTCCTGTACCTGTCCCTGCTCCAGTCCGACCCCAGGTCCTGTACCTGTCCCTGCTCCAGCCCGACCCCCAGGTCCTGTACCTGTCCCTGCTCCAGACCCCCAGGTCCTGACCTGTCCCTGCTCCCCCAGGTCCTGTACCTGTCCCTGCTCCAGCCCGACCCCCAGGTCCTGTACCTGTCCCTGCTCCAGCCCGACCCCCAGGTCCTGTACCTGTCCCTGCTCCAGCCCGACCCCCAGGTCCTGTACCTGTCCCTGCTCCAGCCCGACCCCCAGGTCCTGTACCTGTCCCTGCTCCAGTCCGACCCCCAGTCCCGCTCCAGCCCCAGGTCCTGTACCTGTCCCTGCTCCAGCCCGACCCCCAGGTCCTGTACCTGTCCCTGCTCCAGCCCGACCCCCAGATCCTGTACCTGTCCCTGCTCCAGCCCGACCCCCAGGTCCTGTACCTGTCCCTGCTCCAGTCCGACCCCCAGGTCCTGTACCTGTCCCTGCTCCAGTCCGACCCCCAGGTCCTGTACCTGTCCCTGCTCCAGCCCGACCCCCAGGTCCTGTCCCTGTCCCTGCTCCAGTCCCTGCTCCAGCCCCCCCAGGTCCTGTACCTGTCCCTGCTCCAGTCCGACCCCCAGGTCCTGTCCCTGTCCCTGCTCCAGCCCGACCCCCAGGTCCTGTACCTGTCCCTGCTCCAGTCCCTGCTCCAGCCCGACCCCCAGGTCCTGTACCTGTCCCTGCTCCAGCCCGACCCCCAGGTCCTGTACCTGTCCCTGCTCCAGCCCGACCCCCAGGTCCTGTACCTGTCCCTGCTCCAGCCCGACCCCAGGTCCGACCCCCCAGGTCCTGTACCTGTCCCTGCTCCCCGACCCCAGGTCCCTGTCCCTGCTCCAGCCCGACCCCCAGGTCCTGTACCTGTCCCTGCTCCAGTCCGACCCCCAGGTCCTGTCCCTGTCCCTGCTCCAGCCGACCCCCAGGTCCTGTACCTGTCCCTGCTCCAGCCCGACCCCCAGGTCCTGTCCCTGCTCCAGCCCGAACCCCCAGGTCCTGTACCTGTCCCTGCTCCAGCCCGACCCCCAGGTCCTGTCCCTGCTCCAGCCCGACCCCTGTCCTGTACCTGTCCCTGCTCCAGCCCGACCCCAGGTCCTGTACCTGTCCCTGCTCCAGTCCGACCCCCAGGTCCTGTACCTGTCCCTGCTCCAGCCCGACCCCCAGGTCCTGTACCTGTCCCTGCTCCAGCCCGACCCCCAGGTCCTGTCCCTGTCCCTGCTCCAGCCCGACCCCCAGGTCCTGTACCTGTCCCTGCTCCAGTCCGACCCCCAGGTCCTGTCCCTGTCCCTGCTCCAGCCCGACCCCCAGGTCCTGTACCTGTCCCTGCTCCAGTCCGACCCCAGGTCCTGTACCTGTCCCTGCTCCAGCCAGACCCCAGGTCCTGTCCCTGTCCCTGCTCCAGCCCGACCCCAGGTCCTGTACCTGTCCCTGCTCCAGCCCGACCCCCAGGTCCTGTACCTGTCCCTGCTCCAGCCCGACCCCCAGGTCCTGTACCTGTCCCTGCTCCAGTCCCGACCCCAGGTCCTGTCCCTGTCCCTGCTCCAGCCCGACCCCAGGTCCTGTACCTGTCCCTGCTCCAGCCCGACCCCCAGGTCCTGTCCCTGTCCCTGCTCCAGACCCCCCGTACCTGTCCCCCCCAGGTCCTGTACCTGTCCCTGCTCCAGCCCGACCCCCAGGTCCTGTCCCTGTCCCTGCTCCAGCCCGACCCCCAGGTCCTGTACCTGTCCCTGCAGCCCGACCCCAGCCCGACCCCCAGGTCCTGTCCCTGCTCCAGCCCGACCCCCAGGTCCTGTACCTGTCCCTGCTCCAGCCCGACCCCCAGGTCCTGTACCTGTCCCTGCTCCAGCCCGACCCCCAGGTCCTGTACCTGTCCCTGACCTCCAGTCCCCTGTCCCCCCAGTCCTGCACCTGTCCCTGCTCCAGTCTGACCCCCAGGTCCTGTCCCTGTCCCTGCTCCAGCCCGACCCCCAGGTCCTGTACCTGTCCCTGCTCCAGCCCGACCCCCAGGTCCTGTCCCTGTCCCTGCTCCAGTCTGACTGACCCCCAGGTCCTGTACCTGTCCCTGCTCCAGTCCGACCCCCAGGTCCTGTACCTGTCCCTGCTCCAGCCCGACCCCCAGGTCCTGTACCTGTCCCTGCTCCAGCCCGACCCCCAGGTCCTGTACCTGTCCCTGCTCCAGCCCGACCCCCAGGTCCTGTCCCTGCTCCAGCCCGACCCCAGGTCCTGTCCTGTCCCTGCTCCAGCCCGACCCCCAGGTCCTGTCCCTGTCCCTGCTCCAGCCCGACCCCCAGATCCTGTACCTGTCCCTGCTCCAGCCCGACCCCCAGGTCCCCTGTCCCTGCTCCAGCCCGACCCCCAGGTCCTGTACCTGTCCCTGCTCCAGCCCGACCCCCAGGTCCTGTCCCTGCTCCAGCCCGACCCCCAGGTCCTGTACCTGTCCCTGCTCCAGCCCGACCCCCAGGTCCTCCTGTCCCTGCTCCAGCCCGACCCCCAGGTCCTGTACCTGTCCCTGCTCCAGCCCGACCCCAGGTCCTGTACCTGTCCCTGCTCCAGCCCGACCCCCAGGTCCTGTACCTGTCCCTGCTCCAGCCCGACCCCCAGGTCCTGTACCTGTCCCTGCTCCAGCCCGACCCCCAGGTCCTGTCCCTGTCCCTGCTCCAGCCCGACCCCCAGGTCCTGTACCTGTCCCTGACCTCCAGTCCTGACCTGTCCCCCCAGGACCCCCTGTACCTGTCCCTGCTCCAGCCCGACCCCCAGGTCCTGTACCTGTCCCTGCTCCAGTCCGACCCCCAGGTCCTGTACCTGTCCCTGCTCCAGCCCGACCCCCAGTCCTGTACCTCTCCCTGCTCCAGCCCGACCCCCAGGTCCTGTCCCTGCTCCAGCCCGACCCCCAGGTCCTGTACCTGTCCCTGCTCCAGTCCGACCCCCAGGTCCTGTACCTGTCCCTGCTCCAGTCCGACCCACCCCAGGTCCTGTCCCTGTCCCTGCTCCAGCCCGACCCCCAGGTCCTGTCCCTGCTCCAGCCCGACCCCCAGGTCCTGTAGCTGTCCCTGCTCCAGTCCGACCCCCAGGTCCTGTCCCTGTCCCTGCTCCAGCCCGACCCCCAGGTCCTGTACCTGTCCCTGCTCCAGCCCGACCCCCAGGTCCTGTCCCTGCTCCTGCCCGTCCCTCCAGCCCCCCCAGGTCCTGTACCTGTCCCTGCTCCAGCCCGACCCCCAGGTCCTGTCCCTGTCCCTGCCCCAGCCTGACCCCCAGGTCCTGTACCTGTCCCTGCTCCAGCCCGACCCCCAGGTCCCACCTGTTCCCTGCTCCAGCCCGACCCCCAGGTCGTACCTGTCCCTGCTCCAGCCCGACCCCCCCTGTCCTGTCCCTGCTCCAGCCCGACCCCCAGGTCCTGTACCTGTCCCTGCTCCAGCCCGACCCCCAGGTCCTGTACCTGTCCCTGCTCCAGTCCGACCCCCAGGTCCTGTACCTGTCCCTGCTCCAGTCCGACCCCCAGGTCCTGTCCCTGTCCCTGCTCCAGCCCGACCCCCAGGTCCTGTACCTGTCCCTGCTCCAGCCCGACCCCAGGTCCTGTACCTGTCCCTGCCCCAGGTCCTGTACCTGTCCCCCCAGGACCCCAGGTCCTGTCCCTGCTCCAGCCCGACCCCCAGGTCCTGTACCTGTCCCTGCTCCAGCCCGACCCCCAGGTCCTGTACCTGTCCCTGCTCCAGCCCGACCCCCAGGTCCTGTACCCCTGCTCCAGCCCGACCCCCAGGTCCTGTACCTGTGCCCTGACCCCCAGTCCGACCTGTCCCCCAGGTCCTGTACCTGTCCCTGCTCCAGTCCGACCCCAGGTCCTGTCCCTGTCCCTGCTCCAGCCCGACCCCCAGGTCCTGTCCCTGCTCCAGCCCGACCCCCAGATCCTGTACCTGTCCCTGCTCCAGTCCGACCCCCAGGTCCTGTCCCTGTCCCTGCTCCAGCCCGACCCCCAGGTCCTGTACCTGTCCCCTCCAGCCCGACCCCCAGGTCCTGTCCCTGCTCCAGCCCGACCCCCAGGTCCTGTACCTGTCCCTGCTCCAGCCCGACCCCCAGGTCCTGTCCCTGTCCCTGCTCCAGCCCGACCCCAGGTCCTGTACCTGTCCCTGCTCCAGCCCGACCCCCAGGTCCTGTACCTGTCCCTGCTCCAGTCCGACCCCCAGGTCCTGTCCTGTCCCTGCTCCTGCCCGAGCCCCCCAGGTCCTGTACCTGTCCCTGCTCCAGCCCGACCCCCAGTCCTGTCCTGTCCCTGCTCCAGCCCGACCCCCAGGTCCTGTCCCCCCAGATCCTGTACCTGTCCCTGCTCCAGCCCGACCCCAGGTCCTGTCCCTGTCCCTGCCCCAGTATGACCCCCAGGTCCTGTACCTGTCCCTGCTCCAGCCCGACCCCCAGGTCCTGTACCTGTCCTGCCCCTCCCGACCCCCAGGTCCTCCTGTCCCTGCCCGACCCCCAGGTCCTGTCCTGTCCCTGCTCCAGCCCGACCCCCAGGTCCTGTCCCCAGCCCGACCCCCAGTACCTGTCCCTGCTCCAGTCCGACCCCCAGGTCCTGTCCCTGCTCCAGCTCCAGACCCCCAGGTCCTGTACCTGTCCCTGCTCCAGCCCGACCCCCAGGTCCTGTACCTGTCCCTGCTCCAGCCCGACCCCCAGGTCCTGTACCTGTCCCTGCTCCAGCCCGACCCCCAGGTCCTGTCCCTGTCCCTGCTCCAGCCCGACCCCCAGGTCCTGTACCTGTCCCTGCTCCAGCCCGACCCCCAGGTCCTGTACCTGTCCCTGCTCCAGCCCGACCCCCCCCAGGTCCTGTACCTGTCCCTGCTCCAGCCCGACCCCAGGTCCAGGTCCTGCTCCAGCCCGACCCCCAGGTCCTGTCCCTGCTCCAGTCCGACCCCCAGGTCCTGTCCCTGTCCCTGCTCCAGCCCGACCCCCAGGTCCTGTACCTGTCCCTGCTCCAGTCCGACCCCAGGTCCTGTCCCTGACCCCCAGGTCCTGTCCCTGTCCCTGCTCCAGCCCGACCCCCAGGTCCTGTACCTGTCCCTGCTCCAGCCCGACCCCCAGGTCCTGTACCTGTCCCTGCTCCAGCCCGACCCCCAGGTCCTGTCCCTGTCCCTGCTCCAGCCCGACCCCCAGGTCCTGTCCCTGTCCCTGCTCCAGCCCGACCCCCAGGTCCTGTCCCTGTCCCTGCTCCAGTCTGACCCCCAGGTCCTGTACCTGTCCCTGCTCCAGCCCGACCCCCAGGTCCTGTACCTGTCCCTGCTCCAGCCCGACCCCCAGGTCCTGTACCTGTCCCTGCTCCAGCCCGACCCCCAGGTCCTGTACCTGTCCCTGCTCCAGCCCGACCCCCAGGTCCTGTACCTGTCCCTGCTCCAGCCCGACCCCCAGATCCTGCAGCTGTCCCTGCTCCAGCCCGACCCCCAGGTCCTGTACCTGTCCCTGCTCCAGTCTGACCCCCAGGTCCTGTCCCTGTCCCTGCTCCAGCCCGACCCCCAGGTCCTGTCCCTGCTCCAGCCCGACCCCCAGTCCCTGTCCTGTCCCTGCTCCAACCCGACCCCCAGATCCTGTACCTGTCCCTGCTCCAGCCCGACCCCCAGGTCCTGTACCTGTCCCTGCTCCAGCCCTGACCCCCAGGTCCTGTCCCTGCTCCAGCCCGACCCCCAGGTCCTGCAGCTGTCCCTGCTCCAGTCCGACCCCAGGTCCTGTCCCTGTCCCTGCTCCAGCCCGACCCCCAGGTCCTGTACCTGTCCCTGCTCCAGCCCGACCCCCAGGTCCTGTACCTGTCCCTGCTCCAGTCCGACCCCCAGGTCCTGTACCTGTCCCTGCTCCAGCCCGACCCCCAGGTCCTGTACCTGTCCCTGCTCCAGTCCGACCCCCAGGTCCTGTCCCTGTCCCTGCTCCAGCCCGACCCCCAGGTCCTGTACCTGTCCCTGCTCCAGCCCGACCCCCAGGTCCTGTACCTGTCCCTGCTCCAGCCCGACCCCCAGGTCCTGTCCCTGCTCCAGCCCGACCCCCAGATCCTCTGTCCCTGCCCAGCCCGACCCCCAGGTCCTGTACCTGTCCCTGCTCCAGCCCGACCCCCAGGTCCTGTCCCTGTCCCTGCTCCAGCCCGACCCCCAGGTCCTGTCCCTGTCCCTGCTCCAGCCCGACCCCCAGGTCCTGTACCTGTCCCTGCTCCAGCCCGACCCCCAGGTCCTGTACCTGTCCCTGCTCCAGCCCGACCCCCAGGTCCTGTCCCTGTCCCTGCTCCAGCCCGTCCCCCCAGGTCCTGTACCTGTCCCTGCTCCAGCCCGACCCCCAGGTCCTGTACCTGTCCCTGCTCCAGCCCGACCCCCAGGTCCTGTCCCTGTCCCTGCTCCAGCCCGACCCCCAGGTCCTGTCCCTGTCCCTGCTCCAGCCCGACCCCAGGTCCTGTCCCTGTCCCTGCTCCAGCCCGACCCCCAGGTCCTGTCCCTGTCCCTGCTCCAGCCCGACCCCAGGTCCTGTCCCTGTCCCTGCTCCAGCCCGACCCCCAGGTCCTGTCCCTGTCCCTGCTCCAGCCTGACCCCCAGGTCCTGTCCCTGTCCCCTCCAGTCCTGACCCCCAGGTCCTGTACCTGCTCCAGTCCGACCCCAGGTCCTGTCCCTGCTCCAGCCCGACCCCCAGGTCCTGTACCTGTCCCTGCTCCAGCCCGACCCCCAGGTCCTGTCCCTGCTCCCTGCTCCAGCCCGACCCCCAGGTCCTGTACCTGTCCCTGCTCCAGCCCGACCCCCAGGTCCTGTACCTGTCCCTGCTCCAGTCCGACCCCCAGGTCCTGTCCCTGTCCCTGCTCCAGCCCGACCCCCAGGTCCTGTACCTGTCCCTGCTCCAGCCCGACCCCCAGGTCCTGTACCTGTCCCTGCTCCAGCCCGACCCCCCAGGTCCTGTCCCTGCTCCAGCCCGACCCCCAGGTCCTGTACCTGTCCCTGCTCCAGCCCGACCCCAGGTCCTGTCCCTGTCCTGCTCCAGCCCGACCCCCAGGTCCTGTACCTGTCCCTGCTCCAGCCCGACCCCCAGGTCCTGTACCTGTCCCTGCTCCAGCCCGACCCCCAGGTCCTGTACCTGTCCCTGCTCCAGCCCGACCCCCAGGTCCTGTCCTGTCCCTGCTCCAGCCCGACCCCCAGGTCCTGTACCTGTCCCTGCTCCAGCCCGACCCCCAGGTCCTGTACCTGTCCCTGCTCCAGCCCTGACCTGTCCCCCAGGTCCTGTACCTGTCCCTGCTCCAGCCCGACCCCCAGGTCCTGTACCTGTCCCTGCTCCAGCCCGACCCCCAGGTCCTGTACCTCTCCCTGCTCCAGCCCGACCCCCAGGTCCTGTCCCTGTCCCCTCCAGCCCGACCCCCCAGGTCCTGTCCCTGCTCCAGCCCGACCCCCAGGTCCTCTCCCTGCTCCAGCCCGACCCCCAGGTCCTGCAGCTGTCCCTGCTCCAGCCCGACCCCCAGGTCCTGTACCTGTCCCTGCTCCAGTCTGACCCCCAGGTCCTGTCCCTGTCCCTGCTCCAGCCCGACCCCCAGGTCCTGTCCCTGCTCCAGCCCGACCCCCAGTCCCTGAGCCCCCCCAGGTCCTGTCCCTGTCCCTGCTCCAGCCCGACCCCCAGGTCCTGTCCCTGTCCCTGCTCCAGCCCGACCCCCAGGTCCTGTCCTGTCCCTGCTCCAGCCCGACCCCCAGTCCTGTCCTGTCCCTGCTCCAGCCCGACCCCCAGATCCTGTACCTGTCCCTGCTCCAGCCCGACCCCCAGGTCCTGTCCCTGTCCCCTCCAGGTCCTGTACCTGTCCCTGCTCCAGCCCGACCCCCAGGTCCTGTACCTGTCCCTGCTCCAGCCCGACCCCCAGATCCTGCAGCTGTCCCTGCTCCAGTCTGACCCCAGGTCCTGTCCCTGTCCCTGCTCCAGCAAACCCCCAGGCCCTGTACCTGTCCCTGCTCCAGTCCGACCCCCAGGTCCTGTACCTGTCCCTGCTCCAGTCCGACCCCCAGGTCCTGTACCTGTCCCTGCTCCAGTCCGACCCCCAGGTCCTGTACCTGTCCCTGCTCCAGTCCGACCCCCAGGTCCTGTCCCTGTCCCTGCTCCAGTCCGACCCCCAGGTCCTGTACCTGTCCCTGCTCCAGCCCGACCCCCAGGTCCTGTACCTGTCCCTGATCCAGCCCGACCCCCAGGTCCTGTCCCTGCTCCAGCCCGACCCCCAGTCCTCCTGTCCCTGCTCCAGCCCGACCCCCAGGTCCTGTACCTGTCCCTGCTCCAGTCCGACCCCCAGGTCCTGTCCCTGTCCCTGCTCCAGCCCGACCCCCAGGTCCTGTACCTGTCCCTGCTCCAGTCCAACCCCCAGGTCCTGTACCTGTCCCTGCTCCAGCCCGACCCCCAGGTCCTGTACCTCTCCCTGCTCCAGCCCGACCCCCAGGTCCTGTCCCTGCTTCAGCCCGACCCCCAGGTCCTGTACCTCTCCCTGCTCCAGCCCGACCCCCAGATCCTGCAGCTGTCCCTGCTCCAGCCCGACCCCAGGTCCTGTACCTGTCCCTGCTCCAGTCTGACCCCCAGGGCCTGTCCCTGTCCCTGCTCCAGCCCGACCCCCCCAGGTCCTGTCCCTGCTCCAGCCCGACCCCCAGGTCCTGTCCCTGCTCCAACCCGACCCCCAGATCCTGTACCTGTCCCTGCTCCAGCCCGACCCCCAGGTCCTGTACCTGTCCCTGCTCCAGCCCGACCCCCAGGTCCTGTCCCTGCTCCAGCCCGACCCCCAGATCCTGCAGCTGTCCCTGCTCCAGTCTGACCCCAGGTCCTGTCCCTGTCCCTGCTCCAGCCCGACCCCCAGGTCCTGTACCTGTCCCTGCTCCAGCCCGACCCCCAGGTCCTGTACCTGTCCCTGCTCCAGCCCGACCCCCAGGTCCTGTACCTCTCCCTGCTCCAGCCCGACCCCAGGTCCTGTCCCTGTCCCTGCTCCAGTCCGACCCCCAGGTCCTGTCCTGTCCCTGCTCCAGCCCAGGTCCTGTCCTGTCCCTGCTCCAGCCCCCCAGGTACTGTACCTGTCCCTGCTCCAGTCCGACCCCCAGGTCCTGTCCCTGTCCCTGCTCCAGCCCGACCCCCAGGTCCTGTCCCTGTCCCTGCTCCAGCCCGACCCCCAGGTCCTGTACCTGTCCCTGCTCCAGTCCGACCCCCAGGTCCTGTACCTGTCCCTGCTCCAGTCCGACCCCCAGGTCCTGTCCCTGTCCCTGCTCCAGCCCGACCCCCAGGTCCTGTACCTGTCCCTGCTCCAGCCCGACCCCAGGTCCTGTACCTGTCCCTGCTCCAGCCCGACCTCCAGGTCCTGTCCCTGCTCCAGCCCGACCCCCAGATCCTGTCCCTGTCCCTGCTCCAGCCCGACCCCCAGGTCCTGTACCTGTTCCTGCTCCAGCCCGACCCCCAGGTCCTGTACCTGTCCCTGCTCCAGCCCGACCCCCAGGTCCTGTACCTGTCCCTGCTCCAGCCCGACCCCCAGGTCCTGTACCTGTCTCCCTGCTCCAGCCCGACCCCCAGGTCCTGTACCCTCCCTGCTCCAGCCCGACCCCCAGGTCCTGTCCCTGCTTCAGCCCGACCCCCAGGTCCTGTACCTCTCCCTGCTCCAGCCCGACCCCCAGATCCTGCAGCTGTCCCTGCTCCAGCCCGACCCCCAGGTCCTGTACCTGTCCCTGCTCCAGTCTGACCCCCAGGTCCTGTCCCTGTCCCTGCTCCAGCCCGACCCCCAGGTCCTGTGCTCCCCTGCTCCAGCCCGACCCCCAGGTCCTGTCCCTGCTCCAACCCGACCCCCAGATCCTGTACCTGTCCCTGCTCCAGCCCGACCCCCAGGTCCTGTACCTCTCCCTGCTCCAGCCCGACCCCCAGGTCCTGTCCCTGCTCCAGCCCGACCCCCAGATCCTGCAGCTGTCCCTGCTCCAGTCTGACCCCAGGTCCTGTCCCTGTCCCTGCTCCAGCCCGACCCCCAGGTCCTGTACCTGTCCCTGCTCCAGCCCGAGCCCGACCCCCAGGTCCTGTACCTGTCCCTGCTCCAGCCCGACCCCCAGGTCCTGTACCTGTCCCTGCTCCAGCCCGACCCCCAGGTCCTGTACCTGTCCCTGCTCCAGTCCGACCCCCAGGTCCTGTCCCTGTCCCTGCTCCAGACCCCCAGGTCCTGTACCTGTCCCTGCTCCAGCCCGACCCCCAGGTCCTGTCCCTGTCCCTGCTCCAGCCCGACCCCCAGGTCCTGTACCTGTCCCTGCTCCAGCCCGACCCCCAGGTCCTGTACCTGTCCCTGCTCCAGCCCGACCCCCAGGTCCTGTCCTGTCCCTGCTCCAGCCCGACCCCCAGGTCCTGTACCTGTCCCTGCTCCAGCCCGACCCCCAGGTCCTGTCCCTGTCCCTGCTCCAGCCCGACCCCCAGGTCCTGTACCTGTCCCTGCTCCAGTCCGACCCCCCCAGGTCCTGTACCTGTCCCTGCTCCAGTCCGACCCCCAGGTCCTGTCCCTGTCCCTGCTCCAGCCCGACCCCCAGGTCCTGTACCTGTCCCTGCTCCAGCCCGACCCCCAGATCCTGTACCTGTCCCTGCTCCAGCCCGACCCCCAGGTCCTGTCCCTGCTCCAGCCCGACCCCCCCAGGTCCTGTACCTGTCCCTGCTCCAGCCCGACCCCCAGGTCCTGTCCCTGTCCCTGCTCCAGCCCGACCCCCAGGTCCTGTACCTGTCCCTGCTCCAGTCCGACCCCCAGGTCCTGTACCTGTCCCTGCTCCAGCCCGACCCCCAGGTCCCCCCAGGTCCTGTACCTGTCCCTGCTCCAGCCCGACCCCCAGGTCCTGTACCTCTCCCTGCTCCAGCCCGACCCCCAGGTCCTGTCCCTGCTCCAGCCCGACCCCCAGGTCCTGTACCTCTCCCTGCTCCAGCCCGACCCCCAGGTCCTGCAGCTGTCCCTGCTCCAGCCCGACCCCCAGGTCCTGTACCTGTCCCTGCTCCAGTCTGACCCCCAGGTCCTGTCCCTGTCCCTGCTCCAGCCCGACCCCCAGGTCCTGTCCCTGCTCCAGCCCCCCCAGGTCCTGTCCCTGCTCCAGCCCGACCCCCAGGTCCTGTACCTGTCCCTGCTCCAGCCCGACCCCCAGGTCCTGTACCTCTCCCTGCTCCAGCCCGACCCCCAGGTCCTGTCCCTGTCCCTGCTCCAGCCCGACCCCCAGATCCTGCAGCTGTCCCTGCTCCAGTCTGACCCCAGGTCCTGTCCCTGTCCCTGCTCCAGCCCAAAACCCCCAGGTCCTGTACCTGTCCCTGCTCCAGTCCCGACCCCCAGGTCCTGTACCTGTCCCTGCTCCAGTCCGACCCCCAGGTCCTGTACCTGTCCCTGCTCCAGCCCGACCCCCAGGTCCTGTACCTGTCCCTGCTCCAGCCCGACCCCCAGGTCCTGTCCCTGTCCCTGCTCCAGCCCGACCCCCAGGTCCTGTCCCTGTCCCTGCTCCAGCCCGACCCCCAGGTCCTGTACCTGTCCCTGCTCCAGCCCGACCCCCAGGTCCTGTACCTGTCCCTGCTCCAGCCCGACCCCCAGGTCCTGCCCGACCCCCCTGCTCCAGCCCGACCCCCCAGGTCCTGTCCCTGCTCCCTGCTCCAGCCCGACCCCCAGGTCCTGTACCTGTCCCTGCTCCAGCCCGACCCCCAGGTCCTGTACCTGTCCCTGCTCCAGTCCGACCCCAGGTCCTGTCCTGTCCCTGCTCCAGCCCGACCCCCAGGTCCTGTACCTGTCCCTGGTCCTGTACCTGTCCCTGCTCCAGCCCGACCCCCAGGTCCTGTACCTGTCCCTGCTCCAGCCCGACCCCCAGGTCCTGTACCTGTCCCTGCTCCAGCCCGACCCCCAGGTCCTGTACCCCTGCTCCAGCCCGAC
The DNA here is from genome assembly GCF_018296145.1 of Oncorhynchus tshawytscha. Taxonomy (NCBI): domain Eukaryota; kingdom Metazoa; phylum Chordata; class Actinopteri; order Salmoniformes; family Salmonidae; genus Oncorhynchus; species Oncorhynchus tshawytscha. Next base: position 124,472 of record NW_024609564.1, read on the forward strand.
CCCCAGGTCCCTGCTCCAGCCCGACCCCCAGATCCTGTCCTGTCCCTGCTCCAGCCCGACCCCCAGGTCCTGTACCTGTCCCTGCTCCAGCCCGACCCCCAGGTCCTGTCCCTGTCCCTGCTCCAGCCCGACCCCCAGGTCCTGTACCCCCCTGTCCCTGCTCCAGCCCGACCCCCAGGTCCTGTCCCTGCTCCAGCCCGTACCTGTCCCCCCAGATCCTGTCCAGCTGTCCCTGCTCCAGTCGACCCCAGGTCCTGTCCCTGTCCCTGCTCCAGCCCGACCCCCAGGTCCTGTACCTGTCCCTGCTCCAGCCCGATCCCCAGGTCCTGTACCTGTCCCTGCTCCAGCCCGACCCCCAGGTCCTGTACCTCTCCCTGCTCCAGCCCGACCCCCAGGTCCTGTCCCTGTCCCTGCTCCAGTCCGACCCCCAGGTACCTGTCCCTGCTCCAGCCCGACCCCCAGGTCCTGTACCTGTCCCTGCTCCAGTCCGACCCCCAGGTCCTGTCCCTGTCCCTGCTCCAGCCCGACCCCCAGGTCCTGTCCCTGTCCCTGCTCCAGCCCTGACCCCCAGGTCCTGTACCTGTCCCTGCTCCAGTCCGACCCCCAGGTCCTGTACCTGTCCCTGCTCCAGCCCGACCCCCAGGTCCTGTCCCTGTCCCTGCTCCAGTCCGACCCCCAGGTCCTGTACCTGTCCCTGCTCCAGCCCGACCCCCAGGTCCTGTACCTGTCCCTGCTCCAGCCCGACCCCCAGGTCCTGTCCCTGCTCCAGCCCGACCCCCAGATCCTGTACCTGCTCCAGCCCGACCCCCAGGTCCTGTACCTGTCCCTGCTCCAGTCCGACCCCCAGGTCCTGTCCCTGTCCCTGCTCCAGCCCGACCCCCAGGTCCTGTACCTGTCCCTGCTCCAGTCCAACCCCCAGGTCCTGTACCTGTCCCTGCTCCAGCCCGACCCCCAGGTCCTGTACCTGTCCCTGCTCCAGCCCGACCCCCAGGTCCTGTCCCTGCCTGCCCGACCCCCAGGTCCCCCAGACCCCCAGGTCCCTCTCCCTGCTCCAGCCCGACCCCCAGATCCTGCAGCTGTCCCTGCTCCAGCCCGACCCCCAGGTCCTGTACCTGTCCCTGCTCCAGTCTGACCCCCAGGTCCTGTCCCTGTCCCTGCTCCAGCCCGACCCCCAGGTCCTGTCCCTGTCCCTGCTCCAGCCCGACCCCCAGGTCCTGTCCCTGCTCCCACCCGTCCTGCTCCAGCCCGACCCCCAGGTCCTGTACCTGTCCCTGCTCCAGCCCGACCCCCAGGTCCTGTACCTGTCCCTGCTCCAGACCCCCAGGTCCTGTACCGTCCCCCCAGTCCTGTCCCTGCTCCAGCCCGACCCCCAGGTCCTGTCCCTGTCCCTGCTCCAGCCCTGACCCCAGGTCCTGTCCCTGTCCCTGCTCCAGCCCGACCCCCAGGTCCTGTACCTGTCCCTGCTCCAGCCCGACCCCCAGGTCCTGTACCTGTCCCTGCTCCAGCCCGACCCCCAGGTCCTGTACCTGTCCCTGCTCCAGCCCGACCCCCAGGTCCTGTACCTGTCCCTGCTCCAGCCCGACCCCCCCAGGTCCTGTCCCTGTCCCTGCTCCAGTCCGACCCCCAGGTCCTGTACCTGTCCCTGCTCCAGCCCAACCCCCAGGTCCCTGTACCTGTCCCTGCTCCAGCCCGACCCCCTCCAGCCCGACCCCCAGGTCCTGTCCCTGTCCCTGCTCCAGCCCGACCCCCAGGTCCAGGTCCCTGTCCCTGTCCCTGCTCCAGCCCGACCCCCAGGTCCTGTCCCTGTCCCTGCTCCAGCCCGACCCCCAGGTCCTGTCCCTGTCCCTGCTCCAGCCCGAGCCCCCCCAGGTCCTGTCCCTGTCCCTGCTCCAGCCCGACCCCCAGGTCCTGTCCCTGTCCCTGCTCCAGTCCCGACCCCCAGGTCCTGTACCTGTCCCTGCTCCAGCCCGACCCCCAGGTCCTGTACCTGTCCCTGCTCCAGCCCGACCCCCAGGTCCTGTACCTGTCCCTGCTCCAGCCCGACCCCCAGGTCCACCTGTCCCTGCTCCAGTCCGACCCCCAGGTCCTGTACCTGTCCCGTGCTCCAGTCCGTCCCTGTCCCCCCAGGTCCTGTCCCTGTCCCTGCTCCAGCCCGACCCCCAGGTCCTGTACCTGTCCCTGCTCCAGCCCAACCCCCAGATCCTGTACCTGTCCCTGCTCCAGCCCGACCCCCAGGTCCTGTCCCTGCTCCAGCCCGACCCCCAGGTCCTGTACCTGTCCCTGCTCCAGCCCAACCCCCAGATCCTGTCCCTGTCCCTGCTCCAGCCCGACCCCCAGGTCCTGTACCTGTCCCTGCTCCAGCCCGACCCCCAGGTCCTGTACCTGTCCCTGCTCCAGCCCGACCCCCAGGTCCTGTACCTGTCCCTGCTCCAGCCCGACCCCCAGGTCCTGTACCTCTCCCTGCTCCAGCCCGACCCCCAGGTCCCTGTCCAGCCCTGTCCTGTCCCTCAGCCCGACCCCCAGGTCCTGTACCTCTCCCTGCTCCAGCCCGACCCCCAGATCCTGCAGCTGTCCCTGCTCCAGCCCGACCCCCCCAGGTCCTGTCCCCTGTCCCTGCCGACCCCCAGCCTGTCCCCCCCAGATCCTGCAGCTGTCCCTGCTCCAGCCCGACCCCCAGGTCCTGTACCTGTCCCTGCTCCAGTCTGACCCCCAGGTCCTGTCCCTGTCCCTGCTCCAGCCCGACCCCCAGGTCCTGTCCCCTGTCCCTGCTCCAGCCCGACCCGACCCCCAGGTCCTGTCTGTCCCTGCTCCAACCCGACCCCCAGATCCTGTACCTGTCCCTGCTCCAGCCCGACCCCCAGGTCCCTTCTCCCTGCTCCAGCCCGACCCCCAGGTCCTGTCCCTGCTCCAGCCCGACCCCCAGATCCTGCAGCAGTCCCTGCTCCAGTCTGACCCCAGGTCCTGTCCCTGCTCCAGCCCGACCCCCAGGTCCTGTACCTGTCCCTGCTCCAGCCCGACCCCCAGGTCCTGTCCCTGTCCCTGCTCCAGCCCGACCCCCAGGTCCTGTACCTGTCCCTGCTCCAGCCCGACCCCCAGGTCCTGTACCTGTCCCTGCTCCAGTCCGACCCCCAGGTCCTGTCCCTGTCCCTGCTCCAGCCCGACCCCCAGGTCCTGTCCAGCCCGACCCCCAGGTCATACCTGTCCCTGCTCCAGCCCGACCCCCAGGTCCTGTACCTGTCCCTGCTCCAGCCCGACCCCCAGGTCCTGTACCTGTCCCTGCTCCAGCCCGACCCCCAGGTCCTGTACCTGTCCCTGCTCCAGCCCGACCCCCAGGTCCTGTACCTGTCCCTGCTCCAGCCCGACCCCCAGGTCCTGTACCTGTCCCTGCTCCAGTCCCTGCCAGACCCCCAGGTCCTGTACCTGTCCCTGCTCCAGCCCGACCCCCAGGTCCTGTACCTGTCCCTGCTCCAGCCCTGCTCCAGCCCGACCCCCAGGTCCTGTACCTGTCCCTGCTCCAGCCCGACCCCCAGGTCCTGTACCTGTCCCTGCTCCAGCCCGACCCCCAGGTCCTGTACCTGTCCCTGCTCCAGCCCGACCCCCTCCAGTCCGACCCCAGGTCCTGTACCTGTCCCTGCTCCAGCCCGACCCCCAGTCCTGACCTGTCCCTGCCCCCAGGTCCTGTACCTGTCCCCTCCAGTCTGACTCCCCCAGGTCCTGTACCTGTCCCTGCTCCAGTCCCCCAGGTCCTGTACCTGTCCCTGCTCCAGCCCGACCCCCAGGTCCTGTACCTGTCCCTGCTCCAGCCCGATCCCCAGGTCCCCCCAGGTCCTGTACCTGTCCCAGCCCCCAGTCCCGACCCCCAGGTCCTGCCCGACCCCCCTGTCCCAGCTCCAGCCCGACCCCCAGGTCCTGTACCTGTCCCTGCTCCAGCCCGACCCCCAGGTCCTGTACCTGTCCCTGCTCCAGCCCGACCCCCAGGTCCTGTCCCTGTCCCTGCTCCAGCCCGCTCCCCCCAGATCCCCAGGTCCTGTCCCTGTCCCTGCTCCAGCCCGACCCCCAGGTCCTGTACCTGTCCCTGCTCCAGCCCGACCCCCAGGTCCTGTACCTGTCCCTGCTCCAGCCCGATCCCCAGATCCTGTACCTGTCCCTGCTCCAGCCCAACCCCCAGGTCCTGTACCTGTCCCTGCTACAGCCCGGCCCCCAGATCCTGCAGCTGTCCCTGCTCCAGCCCGACCCCAGGTCCTGTACCTGTCCCTGCTCCAGCCCGACCCCCAGGTCCTGTACCTGTCCCTGCTCCAGCCCGACCCCCAGATCCTGCAGCTGTCCCTGCTCCAGTCTGACCCCCAGGTCCTGTCCCTGTCCCTGCTCCAGCCCGACCCCCAGGTCCTGTACCTGTCCCTGCTCCAGCCCGGCCCCCAGATCCTGCAGCTGTCCGTTGATGTAGAGGTTCCTGAGACAGCCGTGGAAGCTGGTCCCGTTCTGCCCCCCAACTCCAGACTGCAGCGCTGCAGAGACTGACCAACGATCTGGCATACCTGGAGAGAGGGAGAGAGAGGAGAGAGATAGAAAGAGAGAGAGAGAGAGAGAGAGAGAGAGAAGAGAGAGAGAGAGAGAGAGAGAGAAGAGAGAGAGCAGAGAGAGAGAGAGAGAGAAGCGAGAGAGAGAAAGAGAGAGCGAGAGAGCAAGAGAGAGAGAGAGTGAGAGCGAGAGAGAGGGAGAGAGAGAGAGTTCTGTAAGTGTGATGTTTTCTGTTAATTTTTTATTGTTTATTTCACTGATGTTTATTATCTATTTTACTTGCTTTGGCAATGTTGACATGTGTTTCCCATGCCAATAAAGCCCTTTAAATTTAATTGAATGTAGAGAGACAGACACACAGAGAAAGAAAGAGAAGAAGAGAGACACAGAGAGAAAGAAAGAGAAGAAGAGAGAGAGAGAGAAAGAAAGAGAAGAAGAGAGACAGAGAAAGAAAGAGAAGAAGAGACAGAGAAAGAAAGAGAAGAAGAGAAGAGAGAAAGAAAGAGAAGAGAGAGAGAGAGAGAAAGAAAGAGAAGAAGAGAAGAGAAAGAAAGAGAAGAGAGAGAGACAGAGAAAGAAAGAGAAGAAGAGAGACAGAGAAAGAAAGAGAAGAAGAGAGAGAGAGACTTCACATATGGAACCAACGTGTTTTATAGCCTGCTAAGCTAGAGGGAGCTACAATACATCCCAGAAACCCCCTCTTCCCTAACAAACACAGTGTATAACGTACCTCCCAGGTATAGAGGAGAATCGATGCTGAGTGTTGACTGTTTACTCAGAGAGTTGATAGACTTGACTGGTCCTCCATCAATAGACAGAGACACAGTCTGATCTGATGCCACCAACTCTACCACATGGAATACACCATCATTTACTGTCTCCACACTGAGAGGAGAGAGAGAGAGAGAGAGAGACAGAGAGAGACAGAGAGAGAGAGAGAGAGAGAGAGAGAGAGAGAGAGAGAGAGAGAGAGAGACAGAGAGAGAGAGAGAGAGAGAGAGAGAGAGAGAGAGAGAGAGAGAGAGACAGAGAGAGAGAGAGAGAGAGAGAGAGAGAGAGAGAGAGAGAGAGAGAGAGAGAGAGAGAGAGAGAGAGAGAGAGAGAGAGAGAGAGAGAGGGAGGAGACAGAGAGAGAGGGGGAGAGAGAAGAGGGGAGAAGAGAGAGAGAGAGAGAGAGAGAGAGAGAGAGAGAGAGAGAGAGAGAGAGAGAGAGAGAGAGAGACAGCAACACAATTAGAGCCAACCAAATCATGAAATGTGTGTGTGGTATGGTGTGTGTGTGTGTGTGTGTGTGTGTGTGTTACCTGTATATAGCAGAGGCAGGGTTTGTTCCAGTGTGGTAGCTGACACGGAGACGTCCTCTATACAACTCTATGGTAATGTGGTCCTTGTCTCCTTTATACAGCAACACACCACTGTCCTCATCTGTAGCAATCTGACAGAAACACACACACACACAAGTACACACACACACACACACACACACACACACACACCTTTGTTTAATCACCCCTTATAGTTATAAGTCAGTCAAGGAAGTGATGATGAGATGTGTGTGTGTGTGTGTGTGTGTGTGTGTGTGTGTGTGTGTGTGTGTATATGTGTGTGTGTGTGTGTGTGTGTACCTGTAGTGTGATGTTTGTCTCAGGTGTGATTAGACTAGAGGGCAGCTGCAGGTAAGACCGTCGGTTGACAAAGTTGACACTGGCTAGCGTCTCACACCACTCGCCCTCGTAACCATGGAGACACTGACAGCGGGGGTCCGTCTCCACGACAACGCACTGCGCTCCGTTCATACACTCGTGGTCGTCACAGGGACTGGTGCGCGGCAGAACCATGGGAGGAGAGAACTCACAGAACAGACCGCTGAAAACAAACAAACAAACAAAACAACCATCAGGGACTCACAGAACAGACCGCTGAAAACAAACAAAACAACCATCAGGGACTCACAGAACAGACCGCTGAAAACAAACAAACAAAACAACCATCAGGGACTCACAGAACAGACCGCTGAAAAACAAACAAAACAACCATCAGGGACTCACAGAACAGACCGCTGAAAACAAACAAAACAAAACAACCATCAGGGACTCACAGAACAGACCGCTGAACAACCGCTGAAAACAAACAAACAAAACAACCATCAGGGACTCACAGAACAGACCGCTGAAAACAAACAAAACAACCATCAGGGACTCACAGAACAGACCGCTGAAAACAAACAAAACAAAACAACCATCAGGGACTCACAGAACAGACCTCTGAAAACAAACAAAACAACCATCAGGGACTCACAGAACAGACCGCTGAAAACAAACAAACAAAACAACCATCAGGGACTGATGCACCGCAGAACCATGGGAGGAGAGAATTCACAGAACAGACCGCTGAAAACAAACAAAACAAAACAACCATCAGGGGCTGATCTAGGATCAGGTTCCCCGCTGTCCATGTAATCATATTCATTGTCAGGTAAACAAGTGTGGAAGGACCACCAAAGGGCAGGCTGGGCTCACGGATAGCAGCCCAACAAGGTAACCAGAGGGCAGGCTGGACTCACGGATAGTAGCCCAACAAGGACCACCAGAGGGCAGGCTGGGCTCAGGGATAGTAGCCCAACAAGGCAACCAGAGGGCAGGCTGGGCTCAGGGATAGCAGCCCAACAAGGCAACCAGAGGGCAGGCTGGGCTCAGGGATAGTAGCCCAACAAGGACCACCAGAGGGCAGGCTGGGCTCAGGGATAGTAGCCCAACAAGGCAACCAGAGGGCAGGCTGGGCTCAGGGATAGCAGCCCAACAAGGCAACCAGAGGGCAGGCTGGGCTCAGGGATAGTAGCCCAACAAGGACCACCAGAGGGCAGGCTGGGCTCACGGATAGTAGCCCAACAAGGCAACCAGAGGGCAGGCTGGGCTCACGGATAGTAGCCCAACAAGGCATGGGAGACAAGGTAACCAGAGGCAATTAAGCACAGCTGACGGTACTAATGACATACTCTCCTTCCCCTATAAGAGAGAGAATGGAACCAGCAGAGAGGGGAGGAGAAAACTATCTCTGGAAGATGGCCACCGAGACAGAGGAGCTATCCAGGGAGAACCACTAAGAATGGCCACCGAGAGAGAGGAGCTATCCAGGGAGAACCACTAAGAATGGCCACACAGAGAGAGGAGCTATCCAGGGAGAACCACTAAGAATGGCCACCGAGAGAGAGGAGCTATCCAGGAAGAACCACTAAGAATGGCCACCGAGAGAGAGGAGCTATCCAGGAAGAACCACTAAGAATGGCCACCGAGAGAGAGGAGCTATCCAGGGAGAACCAATGGTGACACGGTGACACGGTGACAATCCTGTGACTTGTGTTGTAGTTTAAAGATAATCCCATTGTGTTCCTGTTTCATCTGGAGAAGAAGATGTATGTTTTTCCTTGGAAGATTTTCATTGATTATGTTGGACTGTTTGTGTTGACCAAATGCCCTCAATAGAGAACTATGTTCAATCAAGAAAACCTACTCCGGACTCGTTTATTCCACCTTCCCGCTTTAGAGTGATGCCCAATTACTTGGTCCGCTCACACAAGATAAACTGATCATAGATCAGCTCTTAGATGCCTTCAGAAAGAATTTACACTCCTTGACTTTTTCCACTTGTTGTTGTTGTTACAAAGTGGAATAAAAAAAAGATCAACACAAAATATTCTGTAATGTGAAAGTGGAAAAAAATGATAACGTTTGTAAAACATTAATGGAAAAATTAACCACTAATATATTATATTGATTAGATAAATATTCACCCCCCCCCCGAGTTAGAATCATAGTGATAATATCTGAGAGTCTTCTTGGGTAAGTCTCTAAGAGTGATTACAGCTGGGAGTCTTCCTGGGTAAGTCTCTAAGAGTGATTACAGCTGGGAGTCTTCTTGGGTAAGTCTCTAAGAGTGATTACAGCTGGGTCTTTCTAAGTCTCTAAGAGTGATTACAGCTGGGAGTCTTCCTGGGTAAGTCTCTAAGAGTGATTACAGCTGGGAGTCTTCTTGGGTAAGTCTCTAAGAGTCACTACCGCTATTGAGTCTTCTTGGGTAAGTCTCTAAGAGTCACTACCGCTATTGAGTCTTCTTGGGTACGTCTCTAGGAGTTTTCCACACCTGGATTGTACAACATTTGCCCATTTTTTTCTTTTCATAATTCTTCAAGCTCTGTCAAGTTGGTTGTTGATCATTGCTAGACAGCCATTTTTAAGTTTTTGTCATAGATTTTCAATACGATTTAAGTCAAAACTGTAACTCGGCCACTCAGGAACATTCACTGTCTTCTTGGTAAGCAACTCCAGTGTAGATTTGGCCATGTGATTTTGGTTATTGTCCTGTGGAAAGGGGAATTAATCTCCCTGTGTGTCACGCCCTGGTCGAAGTATTTTGTGTTTACCTTCATGTATTTGGTCAGGCCAGGGTGTGGCATGGGGTTTTTGTATGTGGTGTGTATGTATTGGGATTATAGCTTAGTGGGGTGTTCTAGTTAAGTCTATGGCTGTCTGAAGTGGTTCTCAATCAGAGGCAGGTGTTTATCGTTGTCTCTGATTGGGAACCATATTTAGGCAGCCATATTCTTTGAGTTTTTCGTGGGTGATTATCCTTAGTGTCCTTGTTCCTGTCTCTGTGTTAGTTTACACTAGTATTAGGCTGTTTCGGTTTTCGGTACGTTTATTGTTTTGTAGTGTTTGTATTTAGATTCGTGTTACGTTTGTTCATTAAACATGGATCGCAATCTACACGCTGCATTTTGGTCCGACTCTCCTTCACCACATGAGAACCGTTACAGTGTCTGTTGGAAAGCAGACTGAACCAGGTTTTCCTCTAGGTCTTTTCCTGTTCTTAGCCCCATACTGTTTCATTTTTATACCGAAAAACTCCACAGTTCTTAATGATGACAAGCATACCCATAACATGACGCAGCCACTGTGCTTGAAAATATGGAGAGCGGTACTCAGTGATGTGTTGTATTGGATTTGCCCCAAACACAACACTTTGTATTCTGGACAGAAAGTGTATTTCTTTGCCATATTTTTTGCAGTATTACTTACGAGCCTTGTTGCAAACAGGATGCATGTTTTGGAATATTTTTCATTCTGTACAGGCTTTCTTCTTTTCACTCTGTCGTTTAGGTTAGCATTGTGGAGTAACTACAATGTTGTAGATCCATCCTCAGTTTTCTCCTATCACAGCCATTAAACTCACCATTGGCCTCATGGTGAAATCCCTGAGCGGTTTCCTTCCTCTCCGGCAACTGAGTTAGGAAGGACACCTGTATCTTTGTAGTGACTGTTTTTTTAACCCATCTACCAATACTTGACCTTCTTTGTGAGGCATTGGAAAACCTCCCTGGTCTTTGTGGTTGAATCTGTGTTTGAAATTCAAACCTTACAGATAATTGTATGTGTGGGGTACATGTTCTATTCTGCTCCTGTTCTGTTCTGCTCCTGGTCTGTTCTATTCTGTTCCTGTTCTGTTCTGATATACTCTGCTCCTGTTCTGTTCTACTCTGCTCCTGGTCTGTTCTGTTCTGCTCCTGGTCTGTTCTGTTCTCCTCCTGGTCTGTTCTGTTCTGCTATACTCTGCTCATGTTCTGTTCTGTTCTGCTCCTGTTCTGTTCTACTCTGCTCCTGTTCCTGTTCTACTCTGCTCCTGTTCTGTTCTGTTCTGCTCCTGTTCTGTTCTACTCTGCTCCTGTTCTGTTCTACTCTGCTCCTGTTCCTGTTCTGTTCTACTCTGCTCCTGTTCTGTTCTACTCTCCTCCTGGTCTGTTCTGTTCTGCTCCTGTTCTGTTCTGTTCTGCTCCTGTTCCTGTTCTATTCTGTTCACTCTGCTCCTGGTCTGTTCTGTTCCTGTTCTGCTCCTGGTCTGTTCACTCTGCTCCTGGTCTGTTCTGTTCCTGTTCTGCTCCTGGTCTGTTCTATTCTGTTCCTGTTCTGTTCTGTTCTGTTCTACTCTTCTCCTGTTCTGTTCTGTTATACTCTGCTCCTGGTCTGTTCACTCTGCTCCTGGTCTGTTCTGTTCCTGTTCTGCTCCTGGTCTGTTCTATTCTGTTCCTGTTCTGTTCTATTCTGTTCTACTCTTCTCCTGTTCTGTTCTGTTATACTCTGCTCCTGTTCTATTCTGTTCTATTCTTCTCCTGTTCTGTTCTGTTATACTCTGCTCCTGTTCTGTTCTGCTCCTGTTCTGTTCTATTCTGCTCCTGGTCTGTTCTATTCTGCTCCTGGTCTGTTCTATTCTGTTCTACTCTTCTCCTGTTCTGTTCTGTTCACTCTGCTCCTGTTCTGTTCACTCTGCTCCTGTTCTGTTCACTCTGCTCCTGTTCTCCTCCTGGTCTGTTCTGTTCTACTCTGCTCCTGTTCTCTTCTGTTCACTCTGCTCCTGTTCTTCCTGGTCTGCTCCTGTTCTGTTCACTCTGGTCTGTTCTGTTCACTCTGCTCCTGTTCTGTTCTACTCTGCTCCTGTTCTGTTCACTCTGCTCCTGTTCTGTTCACTCTGCTCCTGTTCTCCTCCTGGTCTGTTCTGTTCTACTCTGCTCCTGTTCTCCTCCTGGTCTGTTCTGTTCTGCTCCTGTTCTGTTCTATTCTGCTCCTGGTCTGTTCAGTTCTATTCTGTTCTACTCTGCTCCTGTTCTGTTCTACTCTCCTCCTGGTCTGTTCTACTCTTCTCCTGTTCTGTTCTATTCTCCTGTTCTGTTCTAAATGTCTGATTCTGTTCTACATATGAGCCACAAGGTGGTGCTACAGGTTAACTACCCCTACAGACTGGTACTAAACCAGCCCCTACCTCATCATGAACGTTCAGGTTAACTACCCCTACAGACTGGTACTAAACCAGCCCCTACCTCATCATGAACGTTCAGGTTAACTACCCCTACAGACTGGTACTAAACCAGCCCCTACCTCATCATGAACGTTCAGGTTAACTACCCCTACAGACTGGTACTAAACCAGCCCCTACCTCATCATGAACGTTCAGGTTAACTACCCCTACAGACTGGTACTAAACCAGCCCCTACCTCATCATGAACGTTCAGGTTAACTACCCCTACAGACTGGTACTAAACCAGCCCCTACCTCATCATGAACGTTCAGGTTAACTACCCCCCCTACAGACTGGTACTAAACCAGCCCCTACCTCATCATGAACGTTCAGGTTAACTACCCCTACAGACTGGTACTAAACCAGCCCCTACCTCATCATGAACGTTCAGGTTAACTACCCCTACAGACTGGTACTAAACCAGCCCCTACCTCATCATGAACGTTCAGGTTAACTACCCCTACAGACTGGTACTAAACCAGCCCCTACCTCATCATGAACGTTCAGGTTAACTACCCCTACAGACTGGTACTAAACCAGCCCCTACCTCATCATGAACGTTCAGGTTAACTACCCCTACAGACTGGTACTAAACCAGCCCCTACCTCATCATGAACGTACCTCATCAGGTTAACTACCCCTACAGACTGGTACTAAACCAGCCCCTACCTCATCATGAACGTTCAGGTTAACTACCCCTACAGACTGGTACTAAACCAGCCCCTACCTCATCATGAACGTTCAGGTTAACTACCCCTACAGACTGGTACTAAACCAGCCCCTACCTCATCATGAACGTTCAGGTTAACTACCCCTACAGACTGGTACTAAACCAGCCCCTACCTCATCATGAACGTTCAGGTTAACTACCCCTACAGACTGGTACTAAACCAGCCCCTACCTCATCATGAACGTTCAGGTTAACTACCCCTACAGACTGGTACTAAACCAGCCCCTACCTCATCATGAACGTTCAGGTTAACTACCCCTACAGACTGGTACTAAACCAGCCCCTACCTCATCATGAACGTTCAGGTTAACTCCCCTACAGACTGGTACTAAACCAGCCCCTACCTCATCATGAACGTTCAGGTTAACTACCCCTACAGACTGGTACTAAACCAGCCCCTACCTCATCATGGCCCCTACCTCATCATGAACGTTCAGGTTAACTACCCCTACAGACTGGTAAACCAGCCCCTACCTCATCATGAACGTTCAGGTTAACTACCCCTACAGACTGGTACTAAACCAGCCCCTACCTCATCATGACGTTCAGGTTAACTACCCCTACAGACTGGTACTAAACCAGCCCCTACCTCATCATGAACGTTCAGGTTAACTACCCCTACAGACTGGTACTAAACCAGCCCCTACCTCATCATGAACGTTCAGGTTAACTACCCCTACAGACTGGTACTAAACCAGCCCCTACCTCATCATGAACGTTCAGGTTAACTACTAAACCAGCCCCCCTACAGACTGGTACTAAACCAGCCCCTACCTCATCATGAACGTTCAGGTTAACTACCCCTACAGACTGGTACTAAACCAGCCCCTACCTCATCATGAACGTTCAGGTTAACTACCCCTACAGACTGGTACTAAACCAGCCCCTACCTCATCATGAACGTTCAGGTTAACTACCCCTACAGACTGGTACTAAACCAGCCCCTACCTCATCATGAACGTTCAGGTTTACCCCTACAGACTGGTACTAAAAACCAGCCCCTACCTCATCATGAACGTTCAGGCAGCAACTACCTCTGGGTCAGACTGGTACTAAAACCAGCCCCTACTCTGGGTCTGAGGCTGGTAACTCTAATGAACTCATCCTCTACAGCAGAGGTACCTCTGGGTCTGAGGCTAAACCAGCCCCTCTCATCATGAAGAGGTAACCTCTACAGCAGAGGTAACTCTGGGTCTGAGGTTGGTAACTCTAATGAACTACAGGTACCTCTACAGCTGGTAACTCTAATGAACCAGCCTCTACCTCTGGGTCTGAGGCTGGTAACTCTAATGAACTTATCCTCTACAGCAGAGTTACCTCTGGGTCTGAGGCTGGTAACTCTAATGAACTCATCCTCTACAGCAGAGGTACCTCTGGGTCTGAGGCTGGTAACTCTAATGAACTCATCCTCTACAGCAGAGGTAGTCCTCAAGAGAGCCAGTTTCATCATAGACCTTGATGGTTTTTGCGACTGCACTTGAAGAAACTTTCAAAGTTCTTGAAGTGTTCCGCATTGACTGACCTTCATGTCTTAAAGTAATGATGGACTGTCATTTCTCTTTGCTTATTTGAGCTGTTCTTGCCATAATATGGACTTGGTCTTTTACCAAATAGGGCTTTCTTCTGTTTACCCCCCTACCTTATCACAACACAACTAATTGGCTCAAAAGCATTAAGAAGGAAAGAAATTCCACAAATTAACTTAAGGCACACCCGTTAATTGAAATGCATTCCAGGTGACTACCTCATGAAGCTGGTTGAGAGAATGCCAAGAATGTGGAACACTGTCGTCAAGGAAAAGGGTGGATACTTTGAAGAATCTCAAATATAAAAATATATTTTGATTTGTTTAACACTTTTTTGGTTACTACATGATTCCATATGTGTTATTTCATAGTTGTGATGTCATCACTATTATTCTACAATGTAGAAAATAGTAAAAATAAAGAAAAACCCTGGAATGAGTAGGTGTCCAAACTTATGACTAGTACTGTATGTGTGTGCGTGTGTGTGTCCTGTTACCTGTATCCCTCAGGACAGACACAGGTGTATCCGTTGACCGCATCAATACACTGAGCTCCGTTCTGACACTTGTTCTCCTCACAGTCATCATAGTCCAGCTCACACTGATCCCCCACGTAGCCTGGGGTACACTCACACCTGGAACACACACACACACACACTGTTAATACAACACTCACACCTGGAACACACACACACACACACTGTTAATACAACACTCACACCTGGAGCACACACACACACACACACACACTGTTAATACAACACACACACACACACACACACACACTGTTAATACAACACTCACACCTGGAGCACACACACACACACACACACACACACTGTTAATACAACACTCACACCACACACACACACACACTGTTAATAAAACACTCACACCTGGAGCACACACACACACACTGTTAATAAAACACTCACACCTGGAGCACACACACACACACACTGTTAATACAACACTCACACCTGGAACACACACACACACACTGTTAATACAACACTCACACCTGGTGGTGTGTTTGGTGTGGTGTGGTGTGGTGTGTGTGGTGTGGTGTGGTGTGTGTGGTGTGTGTGGTGTGGTGTGGTGTGTGTGGTGTGGTGTGGTGTGTGTGGTGTGGTGTGGTGTGTTTGGTGAGGTGTGTGTGGTGTGGTGTGGTGTGGTGTGTGTGGTGGTGTGTGTGTGTGTTTGTGTGTGTGTGTGGTGTGGTGTGGTGTGTTTGGTGTGGTGTGGTGTGTGTGGTGTGGTGTGGTGTGTTTGGTGAGGTGTGTGCGGTGTGGTGTGGTGACTCACTTGTACCCCTGAAGGGTCAGGATGCATTTGGAGTCGTGCTGGCAGGGGTTCAACTCTGGAGCACAGAAATCAAATTTCTCCTCACACAGCTCACCTACACACACACACACACACACACACACACACACACACACACACACACACATACATACACATACACATACACATACACATACACACACACACACACACACACACACACACACACACACACACACACACACACACACACACACACACGTACAGTTCAACATCTCTCAATTTTTCATTTTCAAATAAAAGTTATTGTCATGGGACAACATTACCAAAGCAAATGAAATAGATAATAAACTAAAGTGAAATTAACAACGTAAAACTAACAGTAAACATTACACTCACAGAAGTTCCAAAAGAATAAAGACATTTCAGATGTCATATTATTTCTGTATATGTGTTATAATGATGTAACACATCTCTCGCTGTCTCTCTCTCATATTATCTCTATATACATATTATCTCTGTATACAGTGCAGACAGCAGAGTGAAGCAGAGTGAAGCAGAACAGGACAGCAGAGTGAAGCAGAACAGGACAGCAGAGTGAAGCAGAACAGGACAGCAGACTGAAGCAGAACAGGACAGACAGACGGAGAGAGAGAAAAGAGACTAACCTCTCTCCACCTCATTGGTAGCAGCTGCAAGGCACAGACAGACAGACAGACAGAAATAGAGAGAGAGAGAGAGAGAGAGAAATAGAGAGAGAGCAGAGAGGAAAGAGAGAGAGAGGAGAGAGAGACAGAGAGAGACAGACAGACAGAGAGAGACAGAGAGAAAGAGGGAGAGAGAGAGAGAGACAGACAGACAGAGAGAGACAGAGAGAAAGAGGGAGAGAGAGAGAGAGAGAGCAGAGCAGGAGGAAAGAGAGAGAGAGAGAGAGAGAGAGAGAGGAGAGAGAGACAGACAGACAGACAGACAGAGAGAGACAGAGAGAAAGACAGAGAGACAGAGAGAGAGAGAGACAGACAGACAGACAGAGAGAGAGACAGAGAGAAAGAGGGAGAGAGAGAGACAGAGAGAGAGAGGACATGAGTAGCACATTAAGTTAGCGGTTAGTGAGAATCACACAACTACAGCTGTTAGCTACAGAAGCAGACAGAGACAGAACAAACAAGCACAATAGAAAAGAGTGTGTGTGTTCCAGTGTGTGTGTGTTTTAAGTGTGTGTGTTTTGTGTGTGTTTTAAGTGTGTGTGTTTTAAAGTGTGTATGTTAAGGTGTGTGTGTTACCTGTGTACTCCAGGCCACACATGCAGGTGTAGTTGTTGACTCCGTCGACGCAGGTTGAGTTGTTCTCACAGTCGTTGTCTTCACAGTCGTCAACGTTGATCTCACACACATCCCCCCCCTCCGCAAACCCTCCACACACACACACCACACACACACACACACACACACACACACACACACACACACACACACACACACACACACACACACACACACACAGTAATGACATGCTGTCAAGAAATATCTAACCTCCACATTAATATTATAGACAGGGGGGTATCAGACCTCCACATTAATATTATAGACAGGGGGTATCAGACCTCCACATTAATATTATAGACAGGGGGTATCAGACCTCCACATTAATATTATAGACAGGGGGGTATCAGACCTCCACATTAATACATTCAGACCTCCACATTAATACTATAGACAGGGGGGTATCAGACCTCCACATTAATACTATAGACAGGGGGTATCAGACCTCCACATTAATACTATAGACAGGGGGTATCAGACCTCCACATTAATACTATAGACAGGGGGTATCAGACCTCCACATTAATACTATAGACAGGGGGTATCAGACCTCCACATTAATACTATAGACAGGGGGGGGTATCAGACCTCCACATTAATACTATAGGGGGGGTATCAGACCTCCACATTAATACTATAGACAGGGGGGGGGGTATCAGACCTCCACATTAATACTATAGACAGGGGGGGGTATCAGACCTCCACATTAATACTATAGACAGGGGGGGGGGTATCAGACCTCCACATTAATACTATAGACAGGGGGGGGTATCAGACCTCCACATTAATACTATAGACAGGGGGGTATCAGACCTCCACATTAATACTATAGACAGGGGGGTATCAGACCTCCACATTAATACTATAGACAGGGGGTATCAGACCTCCACATTAATACTATAGACAGGGGGTATCAGACCTCCACATTAATACTATAGACAGGGGGTATCAGACCTCCACATTAATACTATAGACAGGGGGGTATCAGACCTCCACATTAATACTATAGACAGGGGGTATCAGGGGGTATCAGACCTCCACATTAATACTATAGACAGGGGGGGGTATCAGACCTCCACATTAATACTATAGACAGGGGGGGGTATCAGACCTCCACATTAATACTATAGACAGGGGGTATCAGACCTCCACATTAATACTATAGACAGGGGGGGGTATCAGACCTCCACATTAATACTATAGACAGGGGGGGGTATCAGACCTCCACATTAATACTATAGACAGGGGGTATCAGACCTCCACATTAATACTATAGACAGGGGGGGGGGTATCAGACCTCCACATTAATACTATAGACACTATAGACAGGGGGGGGGTATCAGACCTCCACATTAATACTATAGACAGGGGAGGGGGGTATCAGACCTCCACATTAATACTATAGACAGGGGGTATCAGACCTCCACATTAATACTATAGACAGGGGGGGGTATCAGACCTCCACATTAATACTATAGACAGGGGGGGGTATCAGACCTCCACATTAATACTATAGACAGGGGGGGGTATCAGACCTCCACATTAATACTATAGACAGGGGGGTATCAGACCTCCACATTAATACTATAGACAGGGGGGGGTATCAGACCTCCACATTAATACTATAGACAGGGGGGTATCAGACCTCCACATTAATACTATAGACAGGGGGTATCAGACCTCCACATTAATACTATAGACAGGGGGGGGTATCAGACCTCCACATTAATACTATAGACAGGGGGTATCAGACCTCCACATTAATACTATAGGGGGTATCAGACCTCCACATTAATACTATAGACAGGGGGGGTATCAGACCTCCACATTAATACTATAGACAGGGGGTATCAGACCTCCACATTAATACTATAGACAGGGGGTATCAGACCTCCACATTAATACTATAGACAGGGGGGGTATCAGACCTCCACATTAATACTATAGACAGGGGGGTATCAGACCTCCACATTAATACTATCAGACCTCCACATTAATACTATAGACAGGGGGGTATCAGACCTCCACATTAATACTATAGACAGGGGGTATCAGACCTCCACATTAATACTATAGACAGGGGGTATCAGACCTCCACATTAATACTATAGACAGGGGGGTATCAGACCTCCACATTAATACTATAGACAGGGGGGGGGTATCAGACCTCCACATTAATACTATAGACAGGGGGGGGTATCAGACCTCCACATTAATACTATAGACAGGGGGGGGGGGTATCAGACCTCCACATTAATACTATAGACAGGGGGTATCAGACCTCCACATTAATACTATAGACAGGGGGGGGGGTATCAGACCTCCACATTAATACTATAGACAGGGGGTATCAGACCTCCACATTAATACTATAGACAGGGGGTATCAGACCTCCACATTAATACTATAGACAGGGGGTATCAGACCTCCACATTAATACTATAGACAGGGGGGGGGTACAGACCTCCACATTAATACTATAGACAGGGGGTATCAGACCTCCACATTAATACTATAGACAGGGGGGTATCAGACCTCCACATTAATACTATAGGGGGGTATCAGACCTCCACATTAATACTATAGACAGGGGGTATCAGACCTCCACATTAATACTATAGACAGGGGGGGGTATCAGACCTCATTAATACATTAATACTATATACTATAGACAGGGGGGGGTATCAGACCTCCACATTAATACTATAGACAGGGGGTATCAGACCTCCACATTAATACTATAGACAGACAGGGGGGTATCAGACCTCCACATTAATACTATAGACAGGGGGTATCAGACCTCACATTAATACTATAGACAGGGGGTATCAGACCTCCACATTAATACTATAGACAGGGGGGGGGTATCAGACCTCCACATTAATACTATAGACAGGGGGGGGTATCAGACCTCCACATTAATACTATAGACAGGGGGTATCAGACCTCCACATTAATACTATAGACAGGGGGTATCAGACCTCCACATTAATACTATAGACAGGGGGGGGGGTATCAGACCTCCACATTAATACATTAATACTATAGACAGGGGGTATCAGACCTCCACATTAATACTATAGACAGGGGGGTATCAGACCTCCACATTAATACTATCAGACCTCCACATTAATACTATAGACAGGGGGGTATCAGACCTCCACATTAATACTATAGACAGGGGGGTATCAGACCTCCACATTAATACTATAGACAGGGGGGGTATCAGACCTCCACATTAATACTATAGACAGGGGGGGTATCAGACCTCCACATTAATACTATAGACAGGGGGGGTATCAGACCTCCACATTAATACTATAGACAGGGGGGGGTATCAGACCTCCACATTAATACTATAGACAGGGGGGGTATCAGACCTCCACATTAATACTATAGACAGGGGGGGGGTATCAGACCTCCACATTAATACTATAGACAGGGGGGGGGGTATCAGACCTCCACATTAATACTATAGACAGGGGGGGATCAGACCTCCACATTAATACTATAGACAGGGGGTATCAGACCTCCACATTAATACTATAGACAGGGGGGTATCAGACCTCCACATTAATACTATAGACAGGGGGGGTATCAGACCTCCACATTAATACTATAGACAGGGGGGGGGGTATCAGACCTCCACATTAATACTATAGACAGGGGGTATCAGACCTCCACATTAATACTATAGACAGGGGGTATCAGACCTCCACATTAATACTATAGACAGGGGGTATCAGACCTCCACATTAATACTATAGACAGGGGGGGTATCAGACCTCCACATTAATACTATAGACAGGGGGTATCAGACCTCCACATTAATACTATAGACAGGGGGTATCAGACCTCCACATTAATACTATAGACAGGGGGTATCAGACCTCCACATTAATACTATAGACAGGGGGGGGTATCAGACCTCCACATTAATACTATAGACAGGGGGGGGGGTATCAGACCTCCACATTAATACTATAGACAGGGGGGGTATCAGACCTCCACATTAATACTATAGACAGGGGGGGTATCAGACCTCCACATTAATACTATAGACAGGGGGGGGGTATCAGACCTCCACATTAATACTATAGACAGGGGGGGGGTATCAGACCTCCACATTAATACTATAGACAGGGGGGGTATCAGACCTCCACATTAATACTATAGACAGGGGGGGGGTATCAGACCTCCACATTAATACTATAGACAGGGGGTATCAGACCTCCACATTAATACTATAGACAGGGGGGGGTATCAGACCTCCACATTAATACTATAGACAGGGGAGGGGGTATCAGACCTCCACATTAATACTATAGACATTAATACTATAGGGGGGTATCAGACCTCCACATTAATACTATAGACAGGGGGGTATCAGACCTCCACATTAATACTATAGACATCAGACCTCCACATTAATACTATAGACAGGGGGTATCAGACCTCCACATTAATACTATAGACAGGGGGTATCAGACCTCCACATTAATACTATAGACAGGGGGGGGTATCAGACCTCCACATTAATACTATAGACTAGGACAGGGGGTATCAGACCTCCACATTAATACTATAGACAGGGGGTATCAGACCTCCACATTAATACTATAGACAGGGGGGTATCAGACCTCCACATTAATACTATAGACAGGGGGGGGTATCAGACCTCCACATTAATACTATAGACAGGGGGTATCAGACCTCCACATTAATACTATAGACAGGGGGTATCAGACCTCCACATTAATACTATAGACAGGGGGGGGTATCAGACCTCCACATTAATACTATAGACAGGGGGGGGGGTATCAGACCTCCACATTAATACTATAGACAGGGGGGGTATCAGACCTCCACATTAATACTATAGACAGGGGGGGGTATCAGACCTCCACATTAATACTATAGACAGGGGGTATCAGACCTCCACATTAATACTATAGACAGGGGGGGTATCAGACCTCCACATTAATACTATAGACAGGGGGGGGGTATCAGACCTCCACATTAATACTATAGACAGGGGGGGGGGGGTATCAGACCTCACATTAATACTATAGACAGGGGGGTATCAGACCTCCACATTAATACTATAGACAGGGGGTATCAGACCTCCACATTAATACTATAGACAGGGGGTATCAGACCTCCACATTAATACTATAGACAGGGGGGGGGTATCAGACCTCCACATTAATACTATAGACAGGGGGTATCAGACCTCCACATTAATACTATAGACAGGGGGGGGGTATCAGACCTCCACATTAATACTATAGACAGGGGGTATCAGACCTCCACATTAATACTATAGACTAGGGGGTATCAGGACAGGGGGTATCAGACCTCCACATTAATACTATAGACAGGGGGTATCAGACCTCCACATTAATACTATAGACAGGGGGGGTATCAGACCTCCACATTAATACTATAGACAGGGGGTATCAGACCTCCACATTAATACTATAGACAGGGGGGACCTCCACATTAATACTATAGACAGGGGGTATCAGACCTCCACATTAATACTATAGACAGGGGGGGGGGGGGGTATCAGACCTCCACATTAATACTATAGACAGGGGGACAGACCTCCATTAATAATACTATAGGGGGGTATCAGACCTCCACATTAATACTATAGACAGGGGGGGGTATCAGACCTCCACATTAATACTATAGACAGGGGGGGGTATCAGACCTCCACATTAATACTATAGACAGGGGGGTATCAGACCTCCACATTAATACTATAGACAGGGGGGGGGTATCAGACCTCCACATTAATACTATAGACAGGGGGGGTATCAGACCTCCACATTAATACTATAGGGGGGTATCAGACCTCCACATTAATACTATAGACAGGGGGTATCAGACCTCCACATTAATACTATAGACAGGGGGTATCAGACCTCCACATTAATACTATAGACAGGGGGTATCAGACCTCCACATTAATACTATAGACAGGGGGTATCAGACCTCCACATTAATACTATAGACAGGGGGGACCTCCACATTAATACTATAGGTATCAGACCTCCACATTAATACTATAGACAGGGGGGTATCAGGGGGTATACTAGACCTCAGACCCACATTAATACTATAGACAGGGGGGGGTATCAGACCTCCACATTAATACTATAGACAGGGGGGGTATCAGACCTCCACATTAATACTATAGACATTAAGGGGGGGGGTATCAGACCTCCACATTAATACTATAGACAGGGGGGTATCAGGACAGGGGGTATCAGACCTCCACATTAATACTATAGACAGGGGGTATCAGACCTCCACATTAATACTATAGACAGGGGGGTATCAGACCTCCACATTAATACTATAGACAGGGGGGTATCAGACCTCCACATTAATACTATAGACAGGGGGGTATCAGACCTCCACATTAATACTATAGACAGGGGGTATCAGACCTCCACATTAATACTATAGACAGGGGGTATCAGACCTCCACATTATACTATAGACAGGGGGGTATCAGACCTCCACATTAATACTATAGACAGGGGGGGTATCAGACCTCCACATTAATACTATAGACAGGGGGGTATCAGACCTCCACATTAATACTATAGACAGGGGGTATCAGACCTCCACATTAATACTATAGACAGGGGGGTATCAGACCTCCACATTAATACTATAGACAGGGGGGTATCAGACCTCCACATTAATACTATAGACAGGGGGGGGTATCAGACCTCCACATTAATACTATAGACAGGGGGGTATCAGACCTCCACATTAATACTATAGACAGGGGGTATCAGGGGTATCAGACCTCCACATTAATACTATAGACAGGGGGTATCAGACCTCCACATTAATACTATAGACAGGGGGTATCAGACCTCCACATTAATACTATAGACAGGGGGTATCAGACCTCCACATTAATACTATAGACAGGGGGGTATCAGACCTCCACATTAATACTATAGACAGGGGGGTATCAGACCTCCACATTAATACTATAGACAGACAGGGGGGGGGTATCAGACCTCCACATTAATACTATAGACAGGGGGGTATCAGACCTCCACATTAATACTATAGACAGGGGGTATCAGACCTCCACATTAATACTATAGACAGGGGGGGGTATCAGACCTCCACATTAATACTATAGACAGGGGGGTATCAGACCTCCACATTAATACTATAGACAGGGGGGTATCAGACCTCCACATTAATACTATAGACAGGGGGGTATCAGGGTATCAGACCTCCACATTAATACTATAGACAGGGGGTATCAGACCTATAGACAGGGGGTACATTAATACTATAGACAGGGGGGTATCAGACCTCCACATTAATACTATAGACAGGGGGTATCAGACCTCCACATTAATACTATAGACAGGGGGGGTATCAGACCTACATTAATACTATAGACAGGGGGTATCCACATTAATACTATAGACAGGGGGTATCAGACCTCCACATTAATACTATAGACAGGGGGGACCTCCACATTAATACTATAGACAGGGGGCTATCAGACCTCCCACATAATAGGGGTATCAGACCTCCACATTAATACTATAGACAGGGGGGGAGGGGGTATCAGACCTCCACATTAATACTATAGACAGGGGGGGGGGTATCAGACCTCCACATTAATACTATAGACAGGGGGGGGGTATCAGACCTCCACATTAATACTATAGACAGGGGGGTATCAGACCTCCACATTAATACTATAGACAGGGGGTATCAGACCTCCACATTAATACTATAGACAGGGGGGGGTATCAGACCTCCACATTAATACTATAGACAGGGGGTATCAGACCTCTCCACATTAATACTATAGACAGGGGGGGGGTATCAGACCTCTATAGACATTAATACTATAGACAGGGGGGTATCAGACCTCCACATTAATACTATAGACAGGGGGTATCAGACCTCCACATTAATACTATAGACAGGGGGGTATCAGACCTCCACATTAATACTATAGACAGGGGGGTATCAGACCTCCACATTAATACTATAGACATTAATAGGGGGGGGGGTATCAGACCTCCACATTAATACTATAGACAGGGGGGGGGTATCAGACCTCCACATTAATACTATAGACAGGGGGGGGGTATCAGACCTCCACATTAATACTATAGGGGGGTATCAGACCTCCACATTAATACTATAGACAGGGGGGTATCAGACCTCCACATTAATACTATAGACAGGGGGGGGGGTATCAGACCTCCACATTAATACTATAGACAGGGGGGGGTATCAGACCTCCACATTAATACTATAGACAGGGGGGTATCAGACCTCCACATTAATACTATAGACAGGGGGGGGGGTATCAGACCTCCACATTAATACACATTAATACTATAGATAGAGGGGAGGGGGTATCAGACCTCCACATTAATACTATAGACAGGGGGTATCAGACCTCTACATTAATACTATAGACAGGGGGTATCAGACCTCTACATTAATACTATAGACAGGGGGGTATCAGACCTCCACATTAATACTATAGACAGGGGGTATCAGACCTCACATTAATACTATAGACAGGGGGGGGTGGCATCAGACCTCCACATAATACTATAGACAGGGGGGGGTATCAGACCTCCACATTAATACTATAGACAGGGGGTATCAGACCTCCACAGTAATACTATCAGATCAGACCTCCACATTAATACTATAGACAGGGGGGTATCAGACCTCCACATTAATACTATAGACAGGGGGGTATCAGACCTCTACATTAATACTATAGACAGGGGGGTATCAGACCTCCACATTAATACTATAGACAGGGGGAGGGGGTCTAACCAGGAGTTACTGCGTTCCCCTTCTTTCAGATGACAGGTACCAGCGTTCTGACAGGGGTTACCGATACAGGCATGGAGAGGTTCCTCGCAGTCCTGACCCTGCACACACACACACGCACACACACACACACGCACACACACGCACACACACACGCATACGCACACACACACACAAAGGGAGAGAGAGAGAGAGAGAGAGGTTACTGATACAGACTGTGGTACGTTCCTATGTTACTTGACCCTGTGATGTCTTACACCTAGATTCTTCTCCAATCACAGAGACAACAAAGAAGTCCCACTGGGTCGAGGGTCGGAGGTCAGAGGTCAGGGTCAGTACCATTAATCTGTAGGTGGCAGCTACAGTCTGTCAGGGTCGAGGGTTGTAGGTCAGAGGTCAGTACCATTAATCTGTAGGGGTAGCTACAGTCTGTCAGGGTCGAGGGTTGGAGGTCAGAGGTCAGTACCATGAATCTGTAGGTGGCAGCTACAGTCTGTCAGGGTCGAGGGTTGGAGGTCAGTACCATGAATCTGTAGCGGCAGCTACAGGTATGTTAGGGTCGAGGGTTGGAGGTCAGGGTCAGTACCTTGAATCCGTAGGGGCAGCTACAGCGGTAGAAGGAGACGGGGTCAGAGGTTAGAGGTCAGGGTTAGGGTCAGAGGTCAGGGTCAGTACCTTGAATCCGTAGGGGCAGCTACAGCGGTAGAAGGTGACAGGGTCAGAGGTTAGAGGTCAGGGTTAGGGTCAGAGGTCAGGGTCAGTACCTTGAATCCGTAGGGGCAGCTACAGCGGTAGAAGGTGACAGGGTCAAAGGTTAGAGATCAAGGTTAGAGGTCAGGGTCAGTACCTTGAATCCGTAGGGGCACCTACAGCGATAGAAGGTGACAGGGTCAGAGGTTAGAGGTCAGGGTCAGAGGTCAGGGTCAGTACCTTGAATCCGTAGGGGCAGCTACAGCGATAGAAGGTGACAGGGTCAGAGGTTAGAGGTCAGGCTTAGGGTCAGAGGTCAGGGTCAGTACCTTGAATCTGTAGGGGCAGCTACAGCTGTAGAAGGTGACAGGGTCAGAGGTTAGAGGTCAGGGTCAGTACCTTGAATCCGTAGGGGCAGCTACAGCGGTAGAAGTTGACAGGGTCAGAGGTTAGAGGTCAGGGTCAGTACCTTGAATCCGTAGGGGCAGCTACAGCGGTAGAAGGTGACGGGGTCAGAGGTTAGAGGTCAGGGTTAGGGTCAGAGGTCAGGGTCAGTATCTTGAATCCGTAGGGGCAGCTACAGCGGTAGAAGGTGACAGGGTCAGAGGTTAGAGGTCAGGGTTAGAGGTCAGGGTCAGTACCTTGAATCCGTAGGGGCAGCTACAGCGATAGAAGGTAACAGGGCCAGAGGTCAGGGTCAGTACCTTGAATCCGTAGGGGAAGCTACAGCGATAGAAGGTGACGGGGTGGTTCAGGAGGTTGACAGGTTCAGAGGTCAGGGTCAGTATCTTGAATCCGTAGGGGCAGCTACAGCGGTACAAGGTGACAGGGTCAGAGGTCAGGGTCAGTACCTTGAATCCGTAGGGGCAGCTACAGCGGTACAAGGTGACAGGGTCAGAGGTCAGGGTCAGTACCTTGAATCCGTAGGGGCAGCTACAGCGGTACAAGGTGACAGGGTCAGAGGTCAGGGTCAGTACCTTGAATCCGTAGGGGCAGCTACAGCGGTAGAAGGTGACGGGGTCAGAGGTTAGAGGTCAGGGTCAGTACCTTGAATCCGTAGGGGCAGCTACAGCGGTAGAAGGTGACAGGGTCAGAGGTTAGAGGTCAGGGTCAGGAATCCGTCAGCTTGGTAGGGGCAGCTACAGTGGTAGAAGGTGACAGGGTCAGGTTAGAGATCAGGTTAGAGGTCAGGGTCAGTACCTTGAATCCGTAGGGGCAGCTACAGCGGTAGAAGGTGACAGGGTCAGAGGTTAGAGGTCAGGGTTAGAGGTCAGGGTCAGTACCTTGAATCCGTAGGGGCAGCTACAGCGGTAGAAGGTGAGGGTCAGGTTAAGGTCAGGGTCAGAGGTCAGGGTCAGTACCTTGAATCCGTAGGGGCAGCTACAGCGATAGAAGGTGACAGGGTCAGAGGTTGGAGCAGGTACCGTCGTTGTGACAGGGTCAGAGGTCAGGGTCAGTACCTTGAATCCGTAGGGGCAGCTACAGCGGTACAAGGTGAGGGTCAGAGGTCAGAGGTCAGGGTCAGTACCTTGAATCCGTAGGGGCGTACAGCGATAGAAGGCAGGGCAGAGGTTACAAGGTCAGGGTCAGAGGTCAGGGTCAGTACCTTGAATCCGTAGGGGCAGCTACAGCGGTAGAAGGTGACGGGGTCAGAGGTTAGAGGTCAGGGATAGGGTCAGAGGTCAGGGTCAGTACCTTGAATCCGTAAGGGCAGCTACAGCGGTAGAAGGTGACAGGGTCAGAGGTTAGAGGTCAGGGTTAGGGTCAGAGGTCAGGGTCAGTACCTTGAATCCGTAGGGGCAGCTACAGTGGTAGAAGGTGACAGGGTCAAAGGTTAGAGATCAGGGTTAGAGGTCAGGGTCAGTACCATGAATCCGTAGGGGCAGCTACAGCGGTAGAAGGTGACGGGGTCAGAGGTTAGAGGTCAGGGTTAGAGGTCAGGGTCAGTACCTTGAATCCGTAGGGGCAGCTACAGAGGTAGAAGGTGACAGGGTCAGAGGTTAGAGGTCAGGGTTAGAGGTCAGGGTCAGTACCTTGAATCCGTAGGGGCAGCTACAGCGGTAGAAGGTGACGGGGTCAGAGGTTAGAGGTTAGAGGTCAGGGTCAGTACCTTGAATCCGTAGGGGCAGCTACAGCGGTAGAAGGTGACAGGGTCAGAGGTTAGAGGTCAGGGTCAGAGGTCAGGGTCAGTACCTTGAATCCGTAGGGGCAGCTACAGCGGTAGAAGGTGACAGGGTCAGAGGTTAGAGGTCAGGGTCAGAGGTCAGGGTCAGTACCTTGAATCCGTAGGGGCAGCTACAGCAGTAGAAGGTGACGGGGTCAGAGGTTAGAGTCAGGGTTAGGGTCAGAGGTCAGGGTCAGTACCTTGAATCCGTAGGGGCAGCTACAGCGGTAGAAGGTGACAGGGTCAGAGGTTAGAGGTCAGGGTTAGAGGTCAGGGTCAGTACCTTGAATCCGTAGGGGCAGCTACAGCGATAGAAGGTACGGGGAAGGTGACAGGGTCAGAGGTTAGAGGTCAGGGTTAGAGGTCAGGGTCAGTACCTTGAATCCGTAGGGGCAGCTACAGCGATAGAAGGTAACAGGGTCAGAGGTCAGGGTCAGTACCTTGAATCCGTAGGGGAAGCTACAGCGATAGAAGGTGACGGGGTGGTTGGAGCAGGTACCGTCGTTGTGACAGGGTCAGAGGTCAGGGTCAGTACCTTGAATCCGTAGGGGCAGTTACAGCGGTACAAGGTGACAGGGTCAGAGGTCAGGGTCAGTACCTTGAATCCGTAGGGGCAGCTACAGCGGCAGAAGGTGACGGGGTCAGAGGTTCAGGGTCAGGGTCAGTACCTTGAATCCGTAGGGGCAGCTACAGCGGCAGAAGGTGACGGGGTCAGAGGTCAGAGGTCAGGGTCAGTACCTTGAATCCGTAGGGGCAGCTACAGCAGTAGAAGGTGACGGGGTCAGAGGTTAGAGGTCAGGGTCAGAGGTCAGTACCTTGAATCCGTAGGGTCAGCTACAGCCTTAGAAGGTGACGGGGTGGTTGGAGCAGGTACTGTCGTTGTGACAGGGTCAGAGGTCAGGGTCAGTACCTTGAATCCGTAGGGGCAGCTAGAGCAGTAGAAGGTGACGGGGTCAGAGGTTAGAGGTCAGGGTCAGAGGTCAGGGTCAGTACCTTGAATCTGTAGGGGCAGCTACAGCAGTAGAAGGTGATGGGGTCAGAGGTTAGAGGTCAGGGTCAGAGGTCAGTACCTTGAATCCGTAGGGTCAGCTACAGCGGTAGAAGGTGACGGGGTGGTTGGAGCAGGTACCGTCGTTGTGACAGGGTCAGAGGTCAGGGTCAGTACCTTGAATCGGTAGGGGCAGCTACAGCGGTAGAAGGTGACGGGGTCAGAGGTCAGGGTCAGTACCTTGAATCCGTAGGGGCAGCTACAGCGGTAGAAGGTGACAGGGTCAGAGGTCAGAGGTTAGAGGTTAGAGGTCAGGGTCAGTACCTTGAATCCGTAGGGGCAGCTACAGTGGTAGAAGGTGACGGGGTCAGAGGTTAGAGGTCAGGGTCAGAGGTCAGTACCTTGAATCCGTAGGGGCAGCTATAGCGGTAGAAGGTGACGGGGTCAGAGGTCAGGGTCAGAGGTCAGTACCTTGAATCCGTAGGGGCAGGTACAGCGGTAGAAGGTGACAGGGTCAGAGGTTAGAGGTCAGGGTCAGTACCTTGAATCCGTAGGGGCAGCTACAGCGGTAGAAGGTGACGGGGTGGTTGGAGCAGGTACCGTCGTTGTGACAGGGGTTGGAGAGACACGGGTCACACTTCGCCTGGATACTCACATCTAGAGGACCTGCATTTAGACACAGAACAGAAATAGATTTCAAACTACACAGCCACCCATCCACACACAGTACAACACACATATATACTGTACACAGCCACCCATCCACACACAGTACAACACACATATATACTGTACACAGCCACCCATCCACACACAGTACAACACACATATATACTGTACACAGCCACCCATCCACACACAGTACAACACACATATATACTGTACATACCTACATACACACAGTACAACACAAATATATACTGTACACAGCCACCCACCACCAGTACACACAGTACACACAGTACACAAATATATACTGACACAGCCACCCATCCACACACAGTACAACACAAATATATACTGTACACAGCCACCTACCACACACAGTACAACACACATATATACTGTACACAGCCACCCATCCACACACAGTACAACACACATATATACTGTACACAGCCACCCATCCACACACAGTACAACACAAATATATACTGTACACAGCCACCTACCACACACAGTACAACACAAATATATACTGTACACAGCCACCCACCACACACAGTACAACACAAATATATACTGTACATACCTACATACAGTACAACACAAATATATACTGTACATACCTACACACAGTACAACACAAATATATACTGTACACAGCCACCCACCACACACAGTACAACACAAATATATACTGTACACAGCCACCCATCCACACACAGTACAACACAAATATATACTGTACATACCTACATACACACAGTACAACACAAATATATACTGTACATACCTACATACACACAGTACAACACAAATATATACTGTACATACCTACATACATACAGTACAACACAAATATATACTGTACATACCTACATACACACAGTACAACACAAATATATACTGTACATACCTACATACAGTACAACACAAATATATACTGTACATACCTACAAACACACAGTACAACACAAATATATACTGTACATACCTACATACACACAGTACAACACAAATATAGAGTGCCTTGCGAAAGTATTCGGCCCCCTTGAACTTTGCGACCTTTTGCCACATTTCAGGCTTCAAACATAAAGATATAAAACTGTATTTTTTTGTGAAGAATCAACAACAAGTGGGACACAATCATGAAGTGGAACGACATTTATTGGATATTTCAAACTTTTTTAACAAATCAAAAACTGAAAAATTGGGCGTGCAAAATTATTCAGCCCCTTTACTTTCAGTGCAGCAAACTCTCTCCAGAAGTTCAGTGAGGATCTCTGAATGATCCAATGTTGACCTAAATGACTAATGATGATAAATACAATCCACCTGTGTGTAATCAAGTCTCCGTATAAATGCACCTGCACTGTGATAGTCTCAGAGGTCCGTTAAAAGCGCAGAGAGCATCATGAAGAACAAGGAACACACCAGGCAGGTCCGAGATACTGTTGTGAAGAAGTTTAAAGCCGGATTTGGATACAAAAAGATTTCCCAAGCTTTAAACATCCCAAGGAGCACTGTGCAAGCGATAATATTGAAATGGAAGGAGTATCAGACCACTGCAAATCTACCAAGACCTGGCCGTCCCTCTAAACTTTCAGCTCATACAAGGAGAAGACTGATCAGAGATGCAGCCAAGAGGCCCATGATCACTCTGGATGAACTGCAGAGATCTACAGCTGAGGTGGGAGACTCTGTCCATAGGACAACAATCAGTCGTATATTGCACAAATCTGGCCTTTATGGAAGAGTGGCAAGAAGAAAGCCATTTCTTAAAGATATCCATAAAAAGTGTTGTTTAAAGTTTGCCACAAGCCACCTGGGAGACACACCAAACATGTGGAAGAAGGTGCTCTGGTCAGATGAAACCAAAATTGAACTTTTTGGCAACAATGCAAAATGTTATGTTTGGCGTAAAAGCAACACAGCTCATCACCCTGAACACACCATCCCCACTGTCAAACATGGTGGTGGCAGCATCATGGTTTGGGCCTGCTTCTCTTCAGCAGGGACAGGGAAGATGGTTAAAATTGATGGGAAGATGGATGGAGCCAAATGCAGGACCATTCTGGAAGAAAACCTGATGGAGTCTGCAAAGGACCTGAGACTGGGACGGAGATTTGTCTTCCAACAAGACAATGATCCAAAACATAAAGCAAAATCTACAATGGAATGGTTCAAAAATAAACATATCCAGGTGTTAGAATGGCCAAGTCAAAGTCCAGACCTGAATCCAATCGAGAATCTGTGGAAAGAACTGAAAACTGCTGTTCACAAATGCTCTCCATCCAACCTCACTGAGCTCGAGCTGTTTTGCAAGGAGGAATGGGAAAAAATTTCAGTCTCTCGATGTGCAAAACTGATAGAGACATACCCCAAGCGACTTACAGCTGTAATCACAGCAAAAGGTGGCGCTACAAAGTATTAACTTAAGGGGGCTGAATAATTTTGCACGCCCAATTTTTCAGTTTTTGATTTGTTAAAAAAGTTTGAAATATCCAATAAATGTTGTTCCACTTCATGATTGTGTCCCACTTGTTGATTCTTCACAAAAAAATACAGTTTTATATCTTTCTGTTTGAAGCCTGAAATGTGGCAAAAGGTCGCAAAGTTCAAGGGGGCCGAATACTTTCGCAAGGCACTGTATACTGTACATACCTACATACACACAGTACAACACAAATATATACTGTACATACCTACATACACACAGTACAACACAAATATATACTGTACATACCTACATACACACAGTACAACACAAATATATACTGTACATACCTACATACACACAGTACAACACAAGTATATACTGTACATACCTACATACACACAGTACAACACAAATATATACTGTACATACCTACATACACACAGTACAACATACTGTACATACCTACATACACAGAGACAAAGTCCTGCACAAGTTTTCTGTCCCAAATGGCACCCTATTCCCTATGTAGTGCACTACTTTAGACCAGAGCCCTATTCCCTATTTAGTGCACTACTTTAGACCAGAGCCCTATTCCCTATATAGTACACTACTATAGACCAGAGCCCTATTCCCTATATAGTACACTACTATAGACCAGAGCCCTATTCCCTATATAGTACACTACTATAGACCAGAGCCCTATTCCCTATATAGTACACTACTATAGACCAGGGCCCTATTCCCTATATAGTGGTACTACTATAGACCAGAGCCCTATTCCCTATATAGTGGTACTACTATAGACCAGGGCCCTATTCCCTATATAGTGGTACTACTATAGACCAGAGCCCTATTCCCTATATAGTACACTACTATAGACCAGAGCCCTATTCCCTATATAGTGGTACTACTGTAGACCAGAGCCCTATTCCCTATATAGTGGTACTACTATAGACCAGAGCCCTATTCCCTATATAGTACACTACTTTAAACCAGAGCCCTATTCCCTATATAGTACACTACTATAGACCAGAGCCCTATTCCCTATTTAGTGCACTACTTTAGACCAGAGCCCTATTCTGCACACTGGAGGCTGATTGGTTCATAACAGTATGGAGGTCTACACACTGGAGGCTGATTGGTTCATAACAGTATGGAGGTCTACACACTGGAGGCTGATTGGTTCATAACAGCAGTATGGAGGTCTACACACTGGAGGCTGATTGGTTCATAACAGCAGTATGGAGGTCTACACACTGGAGGCTGATTGGTTCATAACAGTATGGAGGTCTATACACTGGAGGCTGATTGGTTCATAACAGTATGGAGGTCTACACACTGGAGGCTGATTGGTTCATAACAGTATGGAGGTCTACACACTGGAGGCTGATTGGTTCATACACAGTATGGAGGTCTACATACTGGAGGCTGATTGGTTCATAACAGCAGTATGGAGGTCTACATACTGGAGGCTGATTGGTTCATAACAGCAGTATGGAGGTCTACATACTGGAGGCTGATTGGTTCATAACAGCAGTATGGAGGTCTACACACTGGAGGCTGATTGGTTCATAACAGCAGTATGGAGGTCTACATACTGGAGGCTGATTGGTTCATAACAGCAGTATGGAGGTCTACATACTGGAGGCTGATTGGTTCATAACAGTATGGAGGTCTACACACTGGGACTGACAGAGGAGAGAGAGGAGCATTCAGGTCAGAGGTCAGGGATCAGGCACTGGGCTGGGATTGGCTGAAGGGACTTGGGGAGGCGGGACCAAGGGGGTTGTACTCGGATGTGATTGGCTACTTTACCTGGCACGAGAAGACCACAAGGCCCGGGGACGTCTACAATGTCGTCAATCAAACCAGGAAAATATTACGCATATGTTAATAAAAAGGACGAGACATTTTGAATGTTTTAATAATGAACTTTTAGACTGTTATTGTTTTAATAATTAACTTTTAGACTGTTATTGTTTTAATAATTAACTTTAGAGACTGTTAATGTTTTAATAATGAACTTTAGAGACTGTTAATGTTTGAATAATGAACTTTAGAGACTGTTAATGTTTGAATAATGAACTTTAGAGACTGTTATTGTTTTAATAATTAACTTTTCGACTGTTATTGTTTTAATAATTAACTTTAGAGACTGTTAATGTTTTAATAATGAACTTTAGAGACTGTTAATGTTTTAATAATGAACTTTAGAGACTGTTAATGTTTTAATAATGAACTTTAGAGACTGTTATTGTTTTAATAATTAACTTTTCGACTGTTATTGTTTTAATAATTAACTTTAGAGACTGTTAATGTTTTAATAATGAACTTTTAGACTGTTATTGTTTTAATAATTAACTTTAGAGACTGTTAATGTTTTAATAATGAACTTTAGAGACTGTTATTGTTTTAATAATGAACTTTTAGACTGTTAATGTTTTAATAATGAAATTTAGAGACTGTTAATGTTTTAATAATGAACTTTAGAGACTGTGTGTATTTTTAGTCCACTAGTTGGTGGACAACAATATCTATGGCAACTGGTGGTCTCCTTTAAGAGCACTCTGCAAGTGTGTGTGAGTGTGTGTGTTTGTAAGTGTGTGTTTGTCTGTGTGTGTGTATATAAGATGTGTGTGTATAAGGTGTGTGTGTGTGTGTAAGGTGTGTGTTACCTGTGCAGGTGAACTTCTTGGACGGTGTGGTCAGCAGTAGTTTGTCTGTCATGTCTCCAGGACCGGCACAGCGGGCGATACCCGGTTCCCTATACCCACTCTGCACCCAGTCAGACAGCCACTGCATCCTACAGTCACAGTACAGGGGGTTGGCCCCCAGAGCCCTACACACACACACACACACACACACACACACACACACACATACACTTAACATTGTGATACATTCCATTCAGTGTGTGTATTAATTTTAGTATTTACTATGGATCCCTCGTGTGCACCTCCCATAGTCTGTTCTGGACTTGGGGACTGTGAAGAGACCTCTGGTGACATGTCTTGTGGGGTACGTCTGAGCTGTGTGCCAGTAGTTCAAAAAGACAGCACGGTGCTTTCAACATAAAAGTCAATCTCCACTTTGTGCCATATGTATATTATTAATATTAGCTCTCTGTGTGTATCCAAGGGCCAGCCGTGCTTCCCTGTTCTGAGCCAAATTGCAATTTTCCTAAGTCCTTTGTGGCACCACACGACGGAACAGGTGCGACAAAACTAGAGTCTGTAGGACCTGCCTTGTTGATAGTGTTGTTAAAACATCTTTGGGGTAGGGGGCAGTATTTTCACGTCCGGATGAAAAGCATGCCCAAAGTAAACTGCCTGCTACTCAGATATGCATATATTTGCATATATTTGCATAAACTTTTAAAAACTGTTAAAATAATGTCTGTGAGTATTACAGAACTTTTTTGGCAGGCGAAAGCCCGAGGACAAACCATCAAAAGGAATTTGAGGTCACTGTGTTTTCCTTTCGTTTTCTATTTAATAGGAACCTGGTTGCAGTTCCTATTGCTTCCACTAGATGTCAACAGTCTTTAGAAATTGGTTGATGTTTTTCTTTTGAGAAATGAGGAAGTAGGTCTGTTCTTTGAGAGTGTCAAGCCAAGTTTACATGTAACTTATTAGATCCTTTGTAGTCATGTCGGGACCGGTGTATTTATGAATCAAACAAGCCAAATAAATGGACATTTTGTATATAAAGAAGGAAATTATCAAACAAAATAACAATTTCTGATGTTTCTGGGACATTTTAGAGTGCCAACAGAAGAAGATCTTCAAAGGTAAGGCATTTATCTCTATTTCTGACTTTTGTCGCATACCTGCCTGGTTGAAATCTGATTTTCATGTGATTGTATGCGGGGCGCTGTCCTCAGATAATCGCTTGGTTTGCTTTCGCCGTAAAGCCTTTTTGAAATCTGACATAGCGGCTGGATTAACAAGATGTTAATCTTCATTTTGATGTGTAACACATGTATGTTTTATTTGTTTTTATAATTAAATTTTATAATGAGTATTTCTGTTTTTGAATTTGTCGCACTGCAATTTCATTGGATGTTGTCAAATCAATCCCGTTAACGGGATTCGAGCGGGAAGGGTCTCTAAGAAGTTAAGAAGACAGACTTCTCCACATTTTAGTGACTGTCGTATCAATATGTTTTGACCAGTGACAGTTTACAATCCAGGGTTACTCCAAGAAGTTTAGTCACCTCAACTTGCTTAATTTCCACATCATTCATTACAATATTTAGTTGAGTTTTAGGGTTCAGTGAATGATTTGCCCCAAATGAAATGTAATTTGTCACATCCGCCG
The DNA here is from genome assembly GCF_018296145.1 of Oncorhynchus tshawytscha. Classification (NCBI taxonomy): domain Eukaryota; kingdom Metazoa; phylum Chordata; class Actinopteri; order Salmoniformes; family Salmonidae; genus Oncorhynchus; species Oncorhynchus tshawytscha. The sequence goes on from NW_024609564.1 coordinate 160,815, forward strand.
AATACAACAGGTGACAGAGATGCTGGTTAACGTGCTCAACATCTGCTCGGACGACGAGCTCATGTCTAAAGGAGACGACACCTGCGAGGGTAAAAAAAAACACACCCCGTTAAAAACTATTTTTTTCATTTTATTTTTTTAGATATATTGACTTTCAACCTTTCTGTGAAATGTTTTTACAATGCCTTTTGTTTTTAAATATTTAATATAATTATTTATTATATAATATTTATTTATTTAAATAGTTAGGATTAACTTATTCCTTGCCACCCATTCTGAAACTAACTGTAGCTCTTTGTTGAGTGTTGCAGTCATTTCAGTCACTGTAGTAGCTGACGTGTATAGTGTTAAGTCATCCACATACATCCACATACATAGACACTCTGGCCTTACTCAAAGCCAGTGGCAATTCATTATCTTTTATTTATTTAACGAGGCAAGTCAGTTAAGAACAAATTCTTATTTTCAATGACGGCCTAGGAACAGTGGGTTAACTGCCTTGTTCAGGGGCAGAACGACAGATTTGTACCTTGTCAGCTCGGGGATTCGGTCTTGCAACCTTTCAGTTACTAGTCCAACCAGGCTAGGCTACGCTGCCGCCCCGTGTTAGTAAAGATTGAAAAAAGTAAGGGGCCTAGACAGCTGCCCTGGGGAATTCCTGATTCTTCCTGAATTATGTTGGAGAGGCTTCCATTAAATAACACCCTCTGTGTTCTGTTAGACAGGTAACTCTTTATCCACATTATAGCAGGGGGTGTAAAGCCATAACACATATGTTTTTCCAGCAGCAGACATTGATCGATAATGTCAAAAGCCGCACTGAAGTCTAACAAAACAGCCCCCACAATCATTTTTTATTATAAATGTCTCTGAGACAATCATCAGTCATTTGTGTAAGTGCTGTCCTTGATGAATATCCTACCCTGTCAGCTGAAAATATATTGTTCATTTGTTTACTGTGAAAAAAACAAACATTGTATCTGTTCAAACACGATTTAACGGGCTGATTGCTGTTTGAGCCAGTAAAGGGGGCTTTACTATTCTTAGGTAGCGGAATGACTTCAGCTTCCCTCCAGGCCTGAGGGAACACCCTTTCCTATAGCCTTAGGTTGAACAGTTGGCCAATAGGAGTGGCAATATCGTCCGCTATATTATCCTAATTAATTATGACTAATTATCAGTAATTTTCCATCCAAGTGATCAGACCCAGGTGGCTTGTCGTTGTTGTATAGACATCAATGAGTGGTGTGTGCATGCGTTTGTGTTACTCACAGGTGAGAGAGCGAGGCCAGGTCTTTGAAAGCTCCCTCCGGTATCACAGATATGTCGTTTCCATGGAGAGACCTACAGACACGCAACAACAGGTTACCATGGGTACCTACAGACACGCAACAACAGGTTACCGTAGACACCTACAGACACACAACAACAGGTTACCATGGGGACATACAGACACACAACAACAGGTTACCATGGGGACCTACAGACACGCAACAACAGGTTACCGTAGACACCTACAGACACGCAACAACAGGTTACCATGGGGACCTACAGACACGCAACAACAGGTTACCATGGGGACGTACAGACACGCAACAACAGGTTACCATGGGGACGTACAGACACGCAACAACAGGTTACCATGGGGACCTACAGACACACAACATCAGGTTAACCATGGGGACCTACAGACACACAACATCAGGTTAACCATGGAGATATACAGACACGAAACAACCGGTACCATGGAGACATACAGACACAAACAACAGGTTACCATGGCAACATACAGACACACAATGACAGGTCATCTAGTTCCATAGATACCACGCATACTCACAGTAACCGTAGAGACTTGAGTCCATCGAAGGCCCTGACTGGTACGCACCTCAAACGGTTGTAGCTTAGGATTCTACACACACACAGAGACACGTTAAAACACACTACAGACAGCCTTGGTACAACGTTGAAGTTTAGAAACCATCTGAAACACAAAACATCAAGGTACACACTGAGTGTACAAAACATTAGGAACACCTCCCTGATATTGTGTGCCCCCCCCTGTTTGCCCTCAGAACAACCTCAATTCGTCGGGGCAGGGACTCTACAAGGTGTTGAAAGTGTTCCACAGGGATGCTGGCCCATGTTGACTCCAACGCTTCCCAAAAGTTGTGTCAAGTTGGCTGGATGTCCTTTGGGTGGTGGACCATTCTTTGATACACGGAGGAAATTGTTGAGCTTTAAAAACCCAGCAATGCTGAAGTTCTTGAATCAAACAGCTATGCCTGGCACCTACTACCATACCCCCCGGTATGAAACATCCTTCTACCATACCCCCGGTATGAAACATCCTACTACCATACCCCCGGTATGAAACATCCTTCTACCATACCCCCGGTATGAAACATCCCTACCTACCATACATCCTACTACCCCCCGGTATGAAACATCCTTCTACCATACCCCCGGTATGAAACATCCTACTACCATACCCCCGGTATGAAACATCCTACTACCATACCCCCGGTATGTATGAAACATCCTACTACCATACCCCGGTATGAAACATCCTACTACCATACCCCCGGTATGAAACATCCTTCTACCATACCCCCGGAAACATCCTACTACCATGAAACATCCTACTACCATACCCCCGGTATGAAACATCCTACTACCATACCCCCGGTATGAAACATCCTTCTACCATACCCCCGGTATGAAACATCCTACTACCATACCCCCGGTATGAAACATCCTACTACCATACCCCGGTATGAAACATCCTACTACCATACCCCCCCCGGTGAAACATCTACCATACCCCCGGTATGAAACATCCTTCTACCATACCCCCCACTTATGAAACATCCTTCTACCATACCCTGGGTCTATATGAAACATCCTTCTACCATACCCCCCGGTATGAAACATCCTACTACCATACCCCCCCCGGTATGAAACATCCTTCTTTAACCCGTCTCCTACCCTTCATCTACACTTATTGAAGTGGATTTAACAGGTGACATCAATAAGGGATCATAGCTTTCACCTGGATTCACCTGGTCAGTCTATATTCTCAGGTACTGTAATTGATCATATCTTTCACCTGGTCAGTCTATATTCTCAGGTACTGTAATTGATCATATCTTTCACCTGGTCAGTCTATATTCTCAGGTACTGTAATTGATCATATCTTTCACCTGGTCAGTCTATATAGGGTTAGGGTTAAGGTTCTCAGGTTCTGTAATTATATTCCTGAAAATAACAGTACAAACACATAGGCAAGAGTACAATCAATCAAATCAATCAATCAAATAAAATCAAATGTATTTATGAAGCCATTTCTACATCAGCCGATGCGACACAGTTTTGATGTACTATCCTTGTGGGGACTAAACATTTTGATTCAAAATCCTATGTTCCCTAACCCCTAACCTTAACCCCTAACCCTAATTCTAACCCTAAACACTAACCTAACTCCTAACCCTAATTCTAACCCTAACTCCTAACCCTAACTCCTAACCCTAACTCTTAACCCTAACTCCTAACCCTAATTCTAACCCTAACTCCTAACCCTAACTCCTAACCCTAATTCTAACCCTAACTCCTAACCCTAGCTCCTAACCCTAACTAACCCTAACTCCTAACCCTAACTCCTAACCCTAGCTCCTAACCCTAACTCCTAACCCTAACTCCTAACCCTAATTCTAACCCTAACTCCTAACCCTAACGCCTAACTCCTAACCCTAACGTCTAACTCCTAACCCTAACTCCTAACCCTAACTCCTAACACTAACTCCTAACCCTAGCTCCTAACCCTAACTCCTAACCCTAACTCCTAACCCTAGCTCCTAACCCTAACTCCTAACCCTAACTCCTAACCCTAACTCCTAACCCTAACTCCTAACCCTAACTCCTAACCCTAATTCTAACCCGAACTCCTAACTCCTAACCCTAACTCCTAACCCTAACTCCTAACTCCTAACCCTAGCTCCTAACCCTAACTTTAGTAAACCACCTCCTCCTCCACCCCCCTGATCCTTCTGGTCCTCACGAGGATAGTAAACCCCCCCCACACACACATCCCCCCAGCCCAACGAGACATATAGTCAGCAGACTCACAGTGTCAGTAGTTCTGTCATGTTGCTCAGGCTGTAGTTGGACAACGTGCTGATTTGACTCCTAACCCTACCAGGATAGTAACCCCCCAGCCCCCCAGCCCAGACATATAGTCAGCAGACTCACAGTGTCAGTAGTTCTGTCATGTTGCTCAGGCTGTAGTTGGACAACGTGCTGATTTGGTTGTTACTCAGATCACTGAAACAACAAGGGGAAGCAACACGTAACAGCCAGAGTTAGTGCTACAGGCAGACTGCAGACAACAAGGCACTCTGGACATACACTGTGTGTGTGTGTGTGTGTGTGTGTGTGTGTGTGTGTGTGTGTGTGTGTGTGTGTGTGTGACACCTACATGAGTGTTAAGTGCTTGTAATTTGAGAGTTCCACTGGAACCTGTGTGAGTTGGTTACCATCCAGATACCTAGAGAGAGAGGGAGAGAGAGAGAGAGAGAGAGAGAGAGAGAGAGACAGAGAGCGGGGGAGAGAGAGAGAGGGGAGAGAGAGAGAGATGAGAGAGGGGAGAGAGGGGAGAGAGAGAGAGAGAGAGAGAGACAGAGAGAGGAGAGAGGTCAGACAGACAGGTAGTCAGACAGACAGGTAGTCAGACAGACAGGTGGACAGACAGACAGACAGACAGACAGACAGACAGACAGACAGACAGACAGACAGACAGACAGACAGACAGACAGACAGACAGACAGACAGACAGACAGAGAGACATGTAGAGAGAGACAGACAGACAGTTAGACAGACAGACAGAGTGAGAGTGAGAGTGAGAGACAGACAGACAGACAGATAATCAGACAGACAGACAGATAGACATACAGACAGACAGACAGACAGACAGACAGACAGACAGACAGACAGACAGACAGACAGACAGACAGACAGACAGACAGAGACAGACAGACAGACAGACAGACAGAGAGACATGTAGAGAGAGACAGACAGACAGTTAGACAGACAGACAGAGTGAGTGAGTGAGTGAGTGAGTGAGAGACAGACAGACAGACAGATAATCAGACAGACAGACAGATAGACATACAGACAGACAGACAGACAGACAGACAGACAGACAGACAGAGTGAGTGAGTGAGTGAGTGAGTGAGTGAGTGAGTGAGTGAGTGAGTGAGTGAGAGAGACAGACAGACAGACAGACAGACAGATAATCAGACAGACAGACAGATAGACATACAGACAGACAGACAGACAGACAGACAGACAGACAGACAGACAGACAGACAGACAGACAGACAGACAGACAGACAGACAGACAGACAGACAGATGAGATCTCACAGTTCTGTGGTGTCCTTGGGCAGTCCTTTAGGCAGGGTGCTGAGGCCCTTGTTACTACAGCGAACCACTGTATCCAGACAGCTGCATTCTGCAGGACACCTCAACACTGGACTACAACTGTTCTCATCATTACCTAGAGGGAGAGAGAAGAGAGGAGGGAGAGAAGAGGGAGAGAGGAAGGAGAGAGGAGGGAGAGAGGAAGGAGAGAGTGGAAAGAGAGGAGGGAGAGAGGAGAGAGGAGGGAGAGAGGAGTGAGAGAGGAAGGAGAGAGGAGTGAGAGAGGAGAGAGGAGGGAGGAGAGGGAGAGAGGAAGGAGAGAGGAAGGAGAGAGGAGGGGAGAGAGGAAGGAGGGAGTGGAGAGGAGGGAGAAAGGAGGGAGTGGAGAGGAGGGAGAGGAGGAGGGAGAGAGGAGGGAGAGAGGAAGGAGAGAGGAGGGAGAGAGGAGGGAGAGGGGAAGGGGAGTGAGAGAGGAGAGAGAGAGGAAGAGAGAGAGGAAGGAGAGAGGAGGGAGAGAGTGGAGGGAGAGAGGAGGGAGAGGAGAGAGGAGGGAGAGAGGAGAGAGAGGGAGAGAGGAGAGGAGAGAGGAAGGAGAGAGGAGAGAGAGAGGAGGGAGAGAGGAGGGAGAGAGGAAGGAGAGAGGAGGGATAGAGGAAGGAGGGAGGAGAGGAGGGAGAGAGGAGGGAGAGAGGAAGGAGAGAGGAGGGATAGAGGAAGGAGGGAGTGGAGAGGAGGGAGAGAGGAGGGAGAGAGGAGAGAGGAGGGAGAGAGGGAGAGAGGAAGGAGAGAGGAGAGAGAGAGGAGGGAGAGAGGAAGGAGAGAGGAGGGATAGAGGAAGGAGGGAGTGGAGATGAGGGAGAGAGGAGGGAGAGAGGAGGGAGAGAGGAAGGAGAGAGGAGGGATAGAGGAAGGAAGGAGGGATGGGAGGGAGGGAGAGGAGGGAGAGAGGAGGGGAGAGAGGAAGGAGAGAGGAGGGAGAGAGGAGAGGAGAGAGGAGAGAGGAGTGAGAGAGGAAGGAGAGAGGAAGGAGAGAGGAAGGAGAGAGGAGGGAGAGAGGAAGGAGAGAGGAGAGAGGGGAGTGAGAGAGAAAGGAGAGAGGAGGGACATAAACTATAAGCCAAGGGAATATACATGTTGATGAGAAAGAATGGTGACTATTCTAGAGAACTACTTCTAAGTTCTGACACTGAGTCTGGTTAATATCTTTAGGTTCCGTCGTCGCAGGTGAAGACCTGTTTGGGGTACACACGCACAGGTACATTCCTGGCCTAAACAGAGCCCTCAGCCCTCCTGCCTCGTGGTCCTGTGGTGTAGTGGTCTAAACAGAGCCCTCAGCCCTCCTGTCTCGTGGTCCTGTGGTGTAGTGGTCTAAACAGAGCCCTCAGCCCTCCTGCCTCGTGGTCCTGTGGTGTAGTGGTCTAAACAGAGCCCTCAGCCCTCCTGCCTCATGGTCCTATGGTGTAGTGGTCTAAACAGAGCAGTCAGCCCTCCTGCCTCGTGGTCCTGTGGTGTAGTGGTCTAAACAGAGTCAGCCCTGTGGTCCTGTGGTGTAGTGGTCTAAACAGAGCCCTCAGCCCTCCTGCCTCGTGGTCCTGTGGTTTAGTTGTCTAAGCAGTGCCCTCAGCCCTCGTGGTCCTATGGTGTAGTGGTCTAAACAGAGCCCTCAGCCTTCCTGCCTCGTGGTTCTGTGGTGTAGTGGTCTAAACAGAGCCCTCAGCCCTCCTGCCTCATGGTCCTGTGGTGTAGTGGTCTAAACAGAGCCCTCAGCCCTCCTTCCTCGTGGTCCTGTGGTGTAGTGGTCTAAACAGAGCCCTCAGCCTTCCTGCCTCGTGGTCCTGTCCTGTGGTGTAGTGGTCTAAACAGAGCCCTCAGCCCTCCTGCCTCGTGGTCCTGTGGTGTAGTGGTCTAAACAGAGCCCTCAGCCCTCCTGCCTGTGGTCCTGTGGTGTAGTGGTCTAAACAGAGCCCTCACAGAGCCCTCAGCCCTCCTGCCTCGTGGTCCTGTGGTGTAGTGGTCTAAACAGAGCCCTCAGCCCTCCTTCCTCGTGGTCCTGTGGTGTAGTGGTCTAAACAGAGCCCTCAGCCTTCCTGCCTCGTGGTCCTGTGGTGTAGTGGTCTAAACAGAGCCCTCAGCCCTCCTGCCTCATGGTCCTGTGGGTGTAGTGGTCTAAACAGAGCCCTCAGCCTTCCTGCCTCGTGGTCCTGTGGTGTAGTGGTCTAAACAGAGCCCTCAGCCCTCCTTGCCTCGTGGTCCTGGTGTAGTGGTCTAAACAGAGCCCTAGTGGTCCTGTGGTGTAGTGGTCTAAACAGAGCCCTCAGCCCCTGCCTCATGGTCCTGTGGTGTAGTGGTCTGGAGCCCTCAGTGCCTCGTGGTCCTGTGGTGTAGTGGTCTAAACAGAGCCCTCAGCCCTCCTGCCTCGTGGTCCTGTGGTGTAGTGGTCTAAACAGAGCCCTCAGCCCTCCTGCCTCGTGGTCCTGTGGTGTAGTGGTCTAAACAGAGCCCTCAGCCTTCCTGCCTCGTGGTCCTGTGGTGTAGTGGTCTAAACAGAGCCCTCAGCCCTCCTGCCTCATGGTCCTGTGGTGTAGTGGTCTAAACAGAGCCCTCAGCCTTCCTGCCTCGTGGTCCTGTGGTGTAGTGGTCTAAACAGAGCCCTCAGCCTGGTCCTGCCTCGTGGTCCTGTGGTGTAGTGGTCTAAACAGAGCCCTCAGCCCTCCTGCCTCATGGTCCTGTGGTGTAGGGGTCTAAACAGAGCCCTCAGCCCTCCCCTCCTGCCTCGTGGTCCTGTGGTGTAGTGGTCTAAACAGAGCCCTCAGCCTTCCTGCCTCGTGGTCCTGTGGTGTAGTGGTCTAAACAGAGCCCTCAGCCTGCCTCGTGGTCCTAAACAGAGCCTCCTGCCTCATGGTCCTGTGGTGTAGTGGTCTAAACAGAGCCCTCAGCCCTCCTGCCTCATGGTCCTGTGGTGTAGTGGTCTAAACAGAGCCCTCAGCCCTCCTGCCTCGTGGTCCTGTGGTGTAGTGGTCTAAACAGAGCCCTCAGCCCTCCAGTGGTCTAAACAGAGCCCTCCTTCCTGCCTCGTGGTCCTGTGGTGTAGTGGTCTAAACAGAGCCCTCAGCCCTCCTGCCTCGTGGTCCTGTGGTGTAGTGGTCTAAACAGAGCCCTCAGCCCTCCTGCCTCATGGTCCTGTGGTGTAGTGGTCTAAACAGAGCCCTCAGCCTTCCTGCCTCATGGTCCTGTGGTGTAGTGGTCTAAACAGAGCCCTCAGCCTTCCTGCCTCGTGGTCCTGTGGTGTAGTGGTCTAAACAGAGCCCTCAGCCCTCCTGCCTCATGGTCCTGTGGTGTAGTGGTCTAAACAGAGCCCTCAGCCCTCCTGCCTCGTGGTCCTGTGGTGTAGTGGTCTAAACAGAGCCCTCAGCCCCTGCCTCGTGGTCCTGTGGTGTAGTGGTCTAAACAGAGCCCTCAGCCTCATGGTCCCTCAGCCCTCCTGCCTCATGGTCCTGTGGTGTAGTGGTCCCAAAACAGAGCCCTCAGCCTCCTGCCTCATGGTCCCTAAACAGAGCCTCAGCCCTCCTGCCTCGTGGTCCTGTGGTGTAGTGGTCTAAACAGAGCCCTCAGTGTGTCCCTCGTGGTCCTGTGGTGTAGTGGTCTAAACAGAGCCCTCAGCCCTCCTGCCTCGTGGTCCTGTGGTGTAGTGGTCTAAACAGAGCCCTCAGCCATCCTGTGTGGTCCTGTGGTGTAGTGGTCTAAACAGAGCCCTCAGCCCTCCTGCCTCG
>NW_024609564.1:175000-177500 GCF_018296145.1 Oncorhynchus tshawytscha
CTGTCCGTCTCCCAGTCTGTCAGTCTCTCAGTGTCTCAATCTCTCAGTCTCTCAGTCTGTCAGTCTCTCAGTGTCTCAATCTCTCAGTCTCTCAGTTTGTCAGTCTCTCAGCGTCTCAATCTCTCAGTCTCTCAGTCTATCAGTCTCTCAGTGTCTCAGTCTGTCAATCTCTCAGTCTGTCAGTATCTCAGTCTCTCAGTGTGAGTCTGTGTACACTTGCATATGTGTCTGTGTTCCTGAATGTGTGGTATCTCCTAACTCAGATCCTGAATGTGTGGTATCTCCTAACTCACAGGAACTGAATGTATGGTATCTCCTAACTCAGATCCTGAATGTGTGGTGTCTCCTAACTCAGATCCTGAATGTATGGTATCTCCTAACTCAGTTCCTGAATGTATGGTATCTCCTAACTCAGATCCTGAATGTGTGGTATCTCCTAACTCAGTTCCTGAATGTATGGTATCTCCTAACTCAGATCCTGAATGTGTGGTGTCTCCTAACTCAGTTCCTGAATGTATGGTATCTCCTTACTCAGATCCTGAATGTATGGTATCTCCTAACTCAGTTCCTGAATGTGTAGTATCTCCTAACTCAGTTCCTGAATGTATGGTATCTCCTAACTCAGATCCTGAATGTGTGGTATCTCCTAACTCACAGGAACTGAATGTATGGTATCTCCTAACTCAGTTCCTGAATGTGTGGTGTCTCCTAACTCAGATCCTGAATGTGTGGTGTCTCCTAACTCAGTTCCTGAATGTATGGTATCTCCTAACTCAGATCCTGAATGTGTGGTATCTCCTAACTCAGATCCTGAATGTATGGCATCTCCTAACTAAGTTCCTGAATGTGTGGTGTCTCCTAACTCAGATCCTGAATGTATGGTATCTCCTAACTCAGTTCCTGAATGTGTGGTATCTCCTAACTCACTTCCTGAATGTATGGTATCTCCTAACTCAGTTCCTGAATGTATGGTATCTCCTAACTCACAGGAACTGACTGTATGGTATCTCCTAACTCAGATCCTGAATGTATGGTATTTCCTAACTCAGTTCCTGAATGTATGGTATCTCCTAACTCAGATCCTGAATGTATAGTATTTCCTAACTCAGATCCTGAATGTGTGGTGTCTCCTAACTCAGATCCTGAATGTATGGTATCTCCTAACTCAGATCCTGAATGTGTGGTATCTCCTAACTCAGATCCTGAATGTGTGGTATCTCCTAACTCAGTTCCTGAATGTATGGTATCTCCTAACTCAGTTCCTGAATGTGTGGTGTCTCCTAACTCAGATCCTGAATGTGTGGTGTCTCTTAACTCACAGGAACTGAATGTATGGTATCTCCTAACTCAGATCCTGAATGTATGGTATCTCCTAACTGAGATCCTGAATGTATGGTATCTCCTAACTCAGTTCCTGAATGTATGGTATCTCCTAACTCAGATCCTGAATGTGTGGTATCTCCTAACTCAGTTCCTGAATGTATGGTATCTCCTAACTCAGTTCCTGATTGTGTGGTGTCTCCTAACTCAGATCCTGAATGCGTGGTGTCTCTTAACTCACAGGAACTGAATGTATGGTATCTCCTAACTCAGATCCTGAATGTATGTTATCTCCTAACTCAGATCCTGAATGTATGGTATCTCCTAACTCAGATCCTGAATGTATGGTATTTCCTAACTCAGTTCCTGAATGTATGGTATCTCCTAGCTCAGATCCTGAATGTATGGTATTTCCTAACTCAGATCCTGAATGTGTGGTATCTCCTAACTCAGATCCTGAATGTATGGTATTTCCTAACTCAGATCCTGCATGTGTGGTGTCTCCTAACTCAGATCCTGAATGTATGGTATCTCCTAACTCAGATCCTGAATGTATGGTATCTCCTAACTCAGTTCCTGAATGTATGGTATCTCCTAACTCAGATCCTGAATGTGTAGTGTCTCCGAACTCAGTTCCTGAATGTATGGTATCTCCTAACTCAGACCCTGAATGTGTGGTGTCTCCTAACTCAGATCCTGAATGTATGGTATCTCCTAACTCAGATCCTGAATGTGTGGTATCTCCTAACTCAGATCCTGAATGTGTGGTATCTCCTAACTCAGTTCCTGAATGTATGGTATCTCCTAACTCACAGGAACTGAATGTGTGGTATCTCCTAACTCAGTTCCTGAATGTATGGTATCTCCTAACTCACAGGAACTGAATGTATGGTATCTCCTAACTCAGATCCTGAATGTATGGTATTTCCTAACTCAGATCCTGAATGTATGGTATCTCCTAACTCAGATCCTGAATGTATGGTATCTCCTAACTCAGTTCCTGAATGTATGGTATCTCCTAACTCAGTTCCTGAATGTATGGTATCTCCTAACTCAGTTCCTGAATGTATGGTATCTCCTAACTCAGTTCCTGAATGTATGGTATCTCCTAACTCAGATCCTGAATGTATGGTATTTCCTAACTCAGTTCCTGAATGTATGGTATCTCCTAACTCAGATC